>NC_134488.1:56143339-56308339 GCF_040206685.1 Ascaphus truei | reverse complement strand
AGAGAAATGCAGCTTCTGTAAAAGTGCATTTAAAGTCATTTATTATAACTCCGTTTCGGTGGGTCCCAGCGAGCTGAAAATTGGCCACCGTGTAGAATCCCCTCCGGCATGAGGATCTGGCAATTTGTAGCCCGCTCGGCCCAGCCGAACGGATTATATATATATTTTTTTTTTTTATTGTAGAAATATACTGTGTTTGGCATAAAAGCCCGGGAAAGATACTGGCTCTGCAGTATGTTAATGTTCAGGGTGCGACGCAATGTCTACAACCAGACCCCTGATCAAAGGCTTCCCCACCCTGATTGTGTATGCTAGGGCGGAGAAGAGTAGGACTTGAGTAGTTATGTAGGTGTTAGAAATCACACCTGCAGACAAAGGTTTTCCTGTCCAGAGACCAAAAGGCAGACTAGGAGACACCAATCTTTTGGGAGTGGGCCTAACAAAATGGGCCCCTGATTAGAATAATGCCCACCCCTGTGGGCAGGTATTACCTTGCTTCCCACGTGAGCTGGCAAGGGGTAATTGGGTGTAGGTAATTGGTAACCAATACCTGACACCCAATGTTAAGAGATAGGGCTTAAATCCTATATAACTGATTGTAAGCTCTATGCCCAGTGTCTTCGTTACAACATCTGAATGATACCTGAACGCCTGATGAATTGCCAATCCAGATCATGATTGCTTCATTGTCCCTTCCCACGTAAGTGTCCATATTCTGTGTGTTATTTGTATATTCTGTGTGTTCACCTTCAAGGATTAAACTATATTTATCATATCTTAGTCGCATCCGAATCAACCCAGAGATATTTTGGTGTATATCATAACCCTGCACAAGCTCCCGTGACACCTTCCGATAAAAATCTACATTTGTTAAAGGAAATGGAGTTTGGATTCCTACATGAATAGAGGGGGGGTGGAATGACCAAAAGGTCATAATGTGTGCACCTTGCACTATACTAATGTGAAAGGAGGGAAAACCTAAATATTATAACCTGTGTGATATAGGAACAAAAACTGCAATAAAGTGTATAGGTGGTGCTGGCAGGGAAAAGGTTAATGTTGATCAAAAAGATAAAGAAAAGCTCCCTATACGCCGCACTAGAGATCACCTAAATCTATGTTAAAACTTAATATTTATTAATAAACAATTAAAATGTGTTTATTGCAGCAGTAATGTGAACCAAAGTAATTAAAATGATTGAAATAAAAACGGAGAGGTTAGCTGTGTACCTAATAGAAACTGACAGTGTAGATCAAAACCACTATTGTCAATTAGAGTGTCCCACAACTATATAATTATACTAGAGGTGGTAGTGATTTGGCTACAATATCGTGTCATTTGAAAACTACTCCTAGATGGTAGTGATGGGTGTAACCTGAATTGATGTGTACGCTCGGTTTACCAAGTAGATACTGTAGTGAATCAGGTATACATACACATTTGTGCCAGACCGTCAGGTTCAAAATTTAGTGAGCCTGTGGGTCTGTCATGGTGAGCAATAGCAGTTGATGCAAGATCACAAAGTATGTGTCTTGTACTGTGAACCATGAACCATACAATGATTAAGGAGTAGTCAGAGTGTTGTGCTTCCTAATGAAGTCTCCGAAGCCCCCGATGAAGCCACTACAGGTGAAACATATGTAGGGCAAGCTAAGCGTTACCACCCAGTACGCTGGCTATATCGGAGAGGTCTGTTGCCTAATTCCTCTCAGAGTGTTTCGGAGACTTCATTAGGAAGCACAACACTCTGACTACTCCTTAATCATTGTATGGTTCATGGTTCACAGTACAAGACACATACTTTGTGATCTTGCATCAACTGCTATTGCTCACCATGACAGACCCACAGGCTCACTAAATTTTGAACCTGACGGTCTGGCACAAATGTGTATGTATACCTGATTCACTACAGTATCTACTTGGTAAACCGAGCGTACACATCAATTCAGGTTACACCCATCACTACCATCTAGGAGTAGTTTTCAAATGACACGATATTGTAGCCAAATCACTACCACCTCTAGTATAATTATATAGTTGTGGGACACTCTAATTGACAATAGTGGTTTTGATCTACACTGTCAGTTTCTATTAGGTACACAGCTAACCTCTCCGTTTTTATTTCATTCCTACATGAATAGTAATAAGCCTCCTTTACCATCACTATTTGACCACCGGGTGTCACTTTCTTTCATGAATGCATTACACCACGATTAACCAGATCAGAAATAAAAAATGCTTCTAATACGCCTGTCTTCATCATTGGAAGAGTAAAGCAATAAACTAAAGTGACGCTCCACAGAATTTACATAGTGCCCCAGTTAGCTACTAATTCTCGACTATAGATATTTTGAGTTGACGTTCCAAGCATATTACAAACATCTACAGTAAAATCTGCAGATGAAAATACCAAGTATGATATATAATCTGTGACAGAAGGAAGCCTAATTGAAACTGCTACTGTTTTATGAAACTTCCAAACTTTAAAGTGTTCTCCCTAAAAAAAAAGTTTATTATCGATTGCACATGTTCCATTCTTTTAGTAATATATCAAGCTGCGTAAAGCAGCAATTTCCAATGTTGTGTAATAATATGTGAACGTGGGCGTCCTTTAGAGACAATTTGTATTCCTCCAACCCCCTGGGAACCGACAAGTTCCTAAGATACAGTATTTCCAGTTCCTGTGCCAGTTTCCGGCGCAATAAAAAAAAACAATTGTGTGTATGCTGATCACACGCATTTTAAGTGAAACATCTTTGTCTTTTGTCACAGAAATTTTATTTGTAATGGTGATATTTTTAATGAATAATTAAAACACAATTTCAGTGCCAAAACGCAAAGAAGTTTGACTTAGAACGTGTTTTTTTAGCTATTTGCACTTCTATATTTATAGTAACTAAATTCCTTGTGTGTGCGTCAGTCAGCGTGCGTGTGTGTGTGCGGCGTCAGTGTGTGTGCGCGGGAGAGAGAGAGGGGGATCAATGGGTGCAGTAGAGGAGAGGGGATCAGTGTGTGCGCATGTTTGTGTGTGTCCCCTGACTCGTGCTGGTGGAAGCTGGCAATATTCAGTGGCAGTGAATGTTGCTGATGGCCTCTTCTGCCAGCAGTGCGTCACTGCCGTCACCACTGACTTCCGTTCCCATCAACTCCATTCACTGCCACTGAATTTTTCTCATGTGGTAGGTGCCGCTAAAGAAGTTTCACTTCAAAAAGAATCTACAGATATGGCCGTAGGGTCACCATAGAAAGCTGCAACATGTTTCAATGGCATTGTAGCTCTCTATTGGCCGCCAATCGCTATATTGGTCTCCGCTGGACAGAGGTCAGTTGGTAATACTGTAAATATATCAATGACTGAGGTCAGCGGTTTACTAAACAGCTCCAATCCAGGTGATTTTAGAAAAAAAAATACATACATACATACATACAAGGAAGGACCAGGTGCAATTTGATGCCCAATAACCATGGAAACTGCTCCAGCAAGGTCATACTGATGCTTTCCCTATTTTAGAACTTACAGTATAGATTAGGTGCACTGCAGCTTAACACTACAATGACAATTACTTTATCGCCCTTTCAAAATCTGCAAGGAAAAAAGGAGGACTGTAAATTGCCTCACCACACCAGCTATGAGCTGATGGAAGAACTTCTGTGCATCTTGTTCAGGCATCCCGACATCAGGTTCTGTAACAGATCAGACAGTATGTGATATATACATCAACAGATCATAGCAAGAAACAATCATATCCTAAAACATCTCTTCAGTGAACATGAATAGAAAATCAAAAAAATTATTTTGCTGTAGCTCATGTGGCAAGGATAGACCTAGATATATATTTTTATGAACAGTTTCTGTGGAGAGCAGAAGGGGAAAAAAGTTGGTCTCCTGGGCTTCACTTGTTTTAAAGGAATCCTATATGTTCAACACAACACAAACTTGAATTATAAACAAAACAAAAGATGTAACTTGTAAGATTTCCTTGGACAACATTCCCATGCAATATAAGAGAGCAGAAAGTGGCATCCAACACTTGGGAATAATAGAATACATGACTAATTGTTGTCACATACAGTGATCAGATAGACTGTAAAGTGAAAAAAAACACCCACCCACCAATTTAATAAAAACAAGTGATAATAGTGAAATCAAATTAATAGAACATAGTATACTCCTCCACACAAAACCCTGGAACAGGATATGTTTCCAATATCCTCCAGTCGACCTCCACAAAAATCAGGGGAGCAGGGGATGTAACACCATAGGAGAGAGAAGAAAATGGACATAGAACAGTACTGTATGACTTCTTTCCCCTGGGTCCTGCTGAGCTGAGGGTACAGCAAAGAATGAGAAGTGAATCTCTTGATGGTGCTTCTAAATCCAGGATTGTGCAATGTTGGCAATATTGCCTAGGAGACCGGGGTATATTAATTCATAATAAAATGTGTAGATGTGTGACAGGGTATATGGCTCACCATGTAAAGCCTAACATGGACAGAACAAATGTAACCACTCTTAAAAGCGAAACCACATGGAAGCCCTTATATAAAGAGACTCCCAGTGCAATCACTATGCGGATAGAAAGTATCCTGTATCATAGGCTGGAGCCCTGCAAACCCCCTATAGTCACAATAACAATAAACATAGTAGGTCACTCACATAGTAAACCCCTTCTGCTCCATGACAGCGTGCATCCGTTCCGTTTTGTAGATAGAGTATGCGTAGATAGATGGTGGAGCACTGCAAAAAAAGCTGAGGGTACATCCACCCACGTTTACTACATATTGCCACAGTTTTGGATATGCCCATATAACTCTTACATTTGTGAGTATTAATATTGGAGGTTCCATTCACCACTGAACCCCGACTGTCATACAGTACTGTTCTATGTCCATTTTTCTTCTCTCTCCTATGGTGTTACATACCCAGCTCCTCTGATTTTTTTGGATGACAACATTCCCATGCATCAGCTTGTAAAATAATTAAATAGACATAACTATTTGTGGGGGTCTTTCAACTAGGTAATTAATCATGTAACACAATTCCCGATGTGATATATAAATGGAACTGGTGCTCCAAGGGTTTGAAATAGTAGATAAGAAAAAAATATAATAAAAAGCAGAACTAACAAGTGGTGCTAGTACTCCATAGTCTGTCCAAATCCCTAAATTAGCATATGTTGGTTGAAAAATTTAGCAGCAATGCATAAAGCAAATAACAAAATAAATGTATTATTCACATAGTTTAATATCAACATTTCAAGCCCTCTCCCCTAGTCTTCCTCAGGATCCTGTACAGAACTTTCAAAACCTGATAGATTGTGTTTTTTTAAATGGGCATTCAGAAATGACTATATGACAACGGTCATGGTGAAATAAATGAGTGGATTGGTTTCAGGGTACCAGACTTGAGTTCCGAATGAGATATACAACTGTGTTTCCATGTGCAACTGCTGGCATACACAGCATCTGAAACCACTAGCTGCATTCATCTCTTTCTATTCCATGAAAACAGAATATCTACCTATTCGATCAAAGAGTTCGCCTCCTCTGCAGTACTCCAAGAAGAGGTACTGAATGTTGCCTTCCCTGCGGTGTCCATAAAACTTCACAATGTTGGTGTGGTTCAGCATCTTGTTGATGCAAATCTCTTTCTTGATGTTCTCTGGGCAGTCAGTAGCACGTTTCATGTCCACAATCTTCACTGCGACAGCTTCCTCTGTGCGCCGATTCACTGCCAACTGCACCCTGACGAACACATGAAAATAAACATATAAACAAATTAGTAAAACGCGCAAACATTACACAAGCTTTGTTTGTTTGTTGGTTTACATCAGGCCTGCACAACATACGGGCGGAGGGGGAAGCAACACAGCTCCTCTGCGGGAACGCTCACCCCCCCCCCTGCTCCCAACGTGGGCGGAGGGGGAAGCAACACGCAGCTCCTCTCCGGGCCCACTCCCAACCCCCCCCCTGCTCCCAACCTGGGGTGGAGGGGGAAGCAACACGCAGCTCCTCTGCGGGCCCGCTCCCCCCCCCCTGCTCCCAACGTGGGGCGGAGGGGGAAGTAATAATTAATAAGTAATTCAGCTCCTCCTGCGGCCTGCTTCTCACCGCTTCCCTCCGCGGCCAGCTTCCCGCGTCCCCACGAGCTCACCTCCCGTGCCCTCCCCCCCCCCCAGCCCGCGCCCCCAAGCCCACCTCCCGTCCCGGGCAGCTGCCGCAGGGATATCGGGGGCAGGAGGGGAAAGTGTCCGGCGGCAACCTGCACCCACCCGGTCAAGGTAAGTCACTGTCTCCAACCCTGTCACCCAGTCACTGTCTCCCACCCTGTCACCCAGTCTCACTGTCACCCACCCTGTCACCCAGTCTCACTGTCACCCACCCTGTCACCCAGTCTCACTGTCACCCACCCTGTCACCCAGTCTCACTGTCACCCACCCTGTCACCCAGTCTCACTGTCACCCACCCTGTCACCCAGTCTCACTGTCACCCACCCTGTCACCCAGTCTCACTGTCACCCAGTCTCACTGTCACCCAGTCTCACTGTCACCCAGTCACCGTCACCAGTCACCATCACCCAGTCACTGTCACCCACCCACCCAGTCACTGTTAGTCACTGTCACCCACCCACCCAGTCACTGTTAGTCACTGTCACCCACCCAGTCACTGTTAGTCACTGTCACCCACCCACCCAGTCACTGTTAGTCACTGTCACCCACCCACCCAGTCACTGTTAGTCACTGTCACCCACCCACCCAGTCACTGTTAGTCACTGTCTCCCACCCATCCAGTCACTGTCTCCCTCCCACCCACCCAGTCACTGTCTCCCACCCACCCACCCAGTCACTGTCTCCCACCCACCCACCCAGTCACTGTCTCCCACCCACCCACCCAGTCACTGTCTCCCACCCACCCACCCAGTCACTGTCACCCACCCACCCAGTCACTGTTAGTCACTGTCACCCACCCACCCAGTCACTGTTAGTCACTGTCTCCCACCCACCCAGTCACTGTCTCCCACCCACCCACCCAGTCACTGTCACCCACCCACCCAGTCACTGTTAGTCACTGTCACCCACCCACCCAGTCACTGTTAGTCACTGTCACCCACCCACCCAGTCACTGTTAGTCACTGTCACCCACCCACCCAGTCACTGTTAGTCACTGTCTCCCACCCACCCAGTCACTGTCTCCCACCCACCCACCCACTGTCACCCTCCCACCCCGTCACTGTCTCCCACCCCGTCACTGTCTCCCACCCCGTCACTGTCTCCCACCCCGTCACTGTCTCCCACCCCGTCACTGTCTCCCACCCCGTCACTGTCTCCCACCCCGTCACTGTCTCCCACCCCGTCACTGTCTCCCACCCCGTCACTGTCTCCCACCCCGTCACTGTCTCCCACCCAGTCACTGTCTCCCACCCAGTCACTGTCTCCCACCCAGTCACTGTCTCCCACCCAGTCACTGTCTCCCACCCAGTCACTGTCTCCCACCCAGTCACTGTCTCCCACCCAGTCACTGTCTCCCACCCAGTCACTGTCTCCCACCCAGTCACTGTCTCCCACCCAGTCACTGTCTCCCACCCAGTCACTGTCTCCCACCCAGTCACTGTCTCCCACCCAGTCACTGTCACCCACCCAGTCACTGTCACCCACCCCGTCACTGTCTCCCACCCCGTCACTGTCTCCCACCCCGTCACTGTCTCCCACCCCGTCACTGTCTCCCACCCCGTCACTGTCTCCCACCCCGTCACTGTCTCCCACCCCGTCACTGTCTCCCACCCCGTCACTGTCTCCCACCCCGTCACTGTCTCCCACCCCGTCACTGTCTCCCACCCCGTCACTGTCTCCCACCCCGTCACTGTCTCCCACCCCCGTCACTGTCTCCCACCCCGTCACTGTCTCCCACCCCGTCACTGTCTCCCACCCCGTCACTGTCTCCCACCCCGTCACTGTCTCCCACCCCGTCACTGTCTCCCACCCCGTCACTGTCTCCCACCCCGTCACTGTCTCCCACCCCGTCACTGTCTCCCACCCCGTCACTGTCTCCCACCCCGTCACTGTCTCCCACCCCGTCACTGTCTCCCACCCCGTCACTGTCTCCCACCCCGTCACTGTCTCCCACCCCGTCACTGTCTCCCACCCCGTCACTGTCTCCCACCCCGTCACTGTCTCCCACCCCGTCACTGTCTCCCACCCCGTCACTGTCTCCCACCCCGTCACTGTCTCCCACCCCGTCACTGTCTCCCACCCCGTCACTGTCTCCCACCCCGTCACTGTCTCCCACCCCGTCACTGTCTCCCACCCCGTCACTGTCTCCCACCCCGTCACTGTCTCCCACCCCGTCACTGTCTCCCACCCCGTCACTGTCTCCCACCCCGTCACTGTCTCCCACCCAGTCACTGTCTCCCACCCAGTCACTGTCTCCCACCCAGTCACTGTCTCCCACCCAGTCACTGTCTCCCACCCAGTCACTGTCTCCCACCCACCCACCGTCATTCACCCAAGGGGGAGAGTGATGTGAGGTGCAAGGGGGGAGAGTGATGTGAGGTGCAAGGGGGGAGAGTGATGTGAGGTGCAAGGGAGGCGAGTGATGTGAGGTGCAGGGGGGAGAGTGATGTGAGGTGCATGGGGGGAGAGTGATGTGAGGTGCAAGGGGGGAGAGGGATGTGAGCTGCAAGGGGGGAGAGGGATGTGAGCTGCAAGGAGGGAGAGGGATGTGTGCTGCAAGGGGGGAGAGGGATGTGAGCTGCAAGGGGGGAGAGGGATGTGAAGTGCAGGGGGATGGGATGTGTGTGGTGTGCAGGGGGGTATTGTGTGTTTGATGTGGAGTGGGGGTATTATGTGTGTGGGTGAGGGGGAGAGATGGGGGTATGAGAGATAGATGGGGAGTATCGCAAAGGTTGATAGTGTTGGGTTCTGGGGGAGATATGAGGATGATGATGAGGGGTGCTGGGGGAGATGTGATGATGATGATGATGATGATGATGATGATAGGTGCTGGAGGAGAGATGATGATGATGATGATGATGATGATGATGATTATGATTTTACCCGTGCGGCCCAATTTTTTTTTCCTTGGAGCAGTTCGGCCCTTCGCACTTTACGAGTTGTGCAGGCCTAGTTTACATAGTAAAGGAGAATGTCCTAATTGGACGTAAAGGATATCTCCAGATGTCCTGAAGACATGGTTCAAAACCACAGATCTAAAAGGTGGTAATTTCGAACCAACTTGAAATGAGGTTCAACTCAGAATCGGGTAACAAAGGAAGTCTCATATCTTCTCCTCCGTTTTTATTAACTACAATATTTTTTATTTAATGTGTATTACCTTTACAGGAGTAAACACACACAGAAATCATTATATACAGAAATCATTATATACACCAACATCCTTATACAATAATAATAAAAGCAACAAGCAAAATGTAAATGATTGTGCTGCAGAGCTTTCCATTTACTGTAGCTTACAAGCTATGCAGACTATCTGGAGTCAACTTGCACAAAGTACTTCTTAACGACTGTGCTACCAAAGGAGCCTGTAGCGCACTACTTTGGAATCCATTACAAATGGTTTTATGTACAGTATACATTTTTCATATACACTGTGTAAATATAAATGGCAGAATGTATATATCGATCATCATCTTCAGCCCTTGTAGAGCCATCACTGCTGGATGAAGGCCTCCCAAATGATCTTCCAAGTATTGCAGTTGCAAAACAAGAGATATAGAAATCTATACCTATATCTCTATCTATATATTATGCGAAAACAAAAAGGAGCTGGCGCTCCTGATATCATAAGGTTTTTTAAATAAGGTAAAACACGGTTTATTTCACACATACCAGTTTCATCTTCTTTAAAAGACCTCAGGAATGCCGACTCTTGTTCTCATTTCTGGACGTTCAGCTATGCAGCCAGACATAGCATCTGTGTCTCTTCAAGGGCTCACCATTTTACGTGTCTGTGTCTCTATAGACATTTCCATGTATCCAGAGCCCTTTTTTTGTTGTTTAATTATTCATCATTTACGTTATGTACAAGACACAATATGCCATTATACATCAAGGCAAAAGTGGTACAACTCTGTGACAAATAAACTGCACCACAAGAAAACAATCACATTGAGAGCAACAGGGTGGGTTTTTTTTTTTTCTTTGATATGTAATGTGGAATTATCTGTCCCAGATGTGCACCACTTTGGTCTTAATAAACAGGCACCCCATGTTCTATAAAAAGTGGTTTGCTTCATTATCGAACGGGACCAATTAATCGCATATTGTGCTCTCCCTCTTCTTCTACGGTGTATATTAAAATATTATTTATACAACTAAGCATGAATTACAGATATTAAATAGATTACAATTCTCAATCTTCAAAAACTAACATATGGTCTTCTGAGTAGCATGCTTGTACTGCTTTCACTGTCAAGACTAAAAGCGAAGCACATACTAAAAACTAATTCTAGTGCATTGATGGCAGTATAAGACAGTTACTCACTCTCCATAGGCTCCTTCTCCTAGTGTCTGGACTAAATCCCAATCTTCAACAAACGGAACGGCCATTTTTCTTAGGACCTCCAAACCAAGCACTGAAACAGAACACAAAGACAGAACTATACAATGCGTGACATGTTTATAAAATGCACAAGTTACACAAATTAGCCAAACCTTGTTTTCCTTCAACCAAACGTAAAACTTTTTTCTGTAGAATAAGGACGTTCTAAAAGATTTGTTTTTCCTACAGTAGAAGGACCCTGAGAGGTTTGAAAGTTTGTAACATACCACTTTCCTACTACCAGAAAAAAAAAAAACAAAGATGTGGCTGCTTTTGCTTATTTGGAAATTAAACACAAATTCAATTTCGTCAGGGCATCTATATGCAGGGGTAATTTGATTGATTGACAAACAATCAATCATTACCTCTACCTTTTTCCGACCTTATCCTTCGAAGAAGGGCCATAAATCTGTGCAAACTCTTATGGAAACCGTGACATCACACCAAAAAGGAAGAGGCCAAGACAAAATTAAAAAACAAAAAAAGCTTATAGGTGTCGGATTTTGGTAACAAATGTGTCAATAACCCAAGCACATGTATTGTAAAAAGAAAGCACAGCAAGAGACAGCAAGCACATCTCAGGCTCCAACTCCAACCCCTTGGATTACAAAGCTTTGTTCTGGGACCCTTACTCTTCTCAATGATCTTCCTACCGCTTGGGAGGGAGCTTCAATGCACATGTATGCGGATGACACAATCTTATATGCACACAGCCCTAGCCTCCCCGACCTTGGACACATACTTCAATTTGACTTTGAGACTTGAAAATTGGATTTCCCAAAACAAACTGTTTTTAAACACTGACAAGACTGTAACAATGGTATTTGGGACCAAGGCTACATTTTTTAAAGCTTCCAATGAATGAGCTCCAGATCAGAACCAACGCTAATACCACCCAAGCCCCTGCTACAAGTTTTAAATACTTGGGCATATGGTTTGACTCCCATTTAACATTTGGGTTGCACAATGATACCCCGACATCCAAAACCTATACCAAACTAGGTGTACTTTATAGGAATAAATCCTCCCTAAGTCTGTTGGTCAGAAAGCATATCGCACAGCAGGTGCTAATGCCAATTATCAGGGCACGAAAAAATTAGGGAAAAACCCACTCACCCCCCAAAAAAACTCCCTCACAGCCCCCCCCCCCCCCCCAACCCACGACTCTTACCTGCGGCAGGGTCCGGCGTCGTCGTGCGGCAGGGTCTGGCTGCGATCTCTGTCTTCTCCCCTGCAGGTCCTGAAAAAATGGCCACGGGATGCCGTGACGGCAAGGCAACAATTTTTTTCAGGACCTGCAGGGGAAAGAGTACAATTTGCTGGGGAGAAGACAGAGATCGCGGCACCACACCGCAGGTAAGCACACAACAGCGGCCACAATGCACTCGCCCATGGCGTACAAGTGAGTGCATTTGTCGAGCCCTGCCAATTACAGACTATGGGAACATAGTATATAGCAGGGGTGCGCAAACTTCTCGAGCTGCGGCCCCCCCTGCCTGGGAGTCGCAGCGTTCGCGCCCCCTCCTAAAACTCAGCGTCAAATGACGTCGTGGGTCATGTGACGCCACAGGACCCTGATGCGTCATTTGACGCACGTTGCCGAAGACCGGGCAGAGACCAGGTAAGAGAATTACAGAGGACTCACGCCTCCCCCGGCATTTAAATTAAATGCAGTGGGGAAGAGCGCGGGACCGCTGTAACCGCCGCACCCCCCACCCACAGAGATTCTTGCGCCCCGCTGGTATATGGCATGGCCCCCCAAACACACTTTAGCAAACTTGATACCCCCTACAATTCAATGTGTCGTTTCGTCCTCCAATGCAACTACAACACACATCACTGCGAAATGCTCAAAGAACTAGATTGGTCATCACTTGAGTCTAGGCGCAAAGTTCATCTTTCCTGTCTTGCCTTCAAAACACTTTCTGGGCAAGCTACCCAGCTATCTGAACAAGCACCTCACATCTACCACATGCAGCACTTATCTGAGATCTGACTCCAAAAGACAGTTCGTAGTCCCAAGGCTCAACAAAGTATCCGACCGCTCCTCCTTTTACTGTGCACCTCACAACTGGAACAATCTACCGGAGACTCTCACAGCCGCCACCAGTCTAAGTTCTTTCCAAACTAAAGCCGTCTCATTTTAATCTGGTCTGTAACGGTTACATACACTCTGGAGGATCCCTCCTTTACTACACCCCCTCCTTGGTATCTACGGTTTGAAGTAGTCTGTGTATTATTAGCACACCCATCTTGCACTCTAGGTGTTTTCATAAGTGCAATTTCTTTTTCTGTACGTTTACATATGCCTATAACATATCTCTTACTGTGCATGCAATGTCTTGTATATAAAGTACTAGCTGAGAGACCCGGCGTTGCCCGTGAGTTAAATTTCCCGCTATGAGGGGGGGGGGGGCATAGTGGACAGGAGGGGGGGGGGGACAGTGGACAGGAGGGGGGGGGGGGGCAGTGGACAGGAGGGGGGGGGGGCAGTGGACAGGAGGGGGGGGGGACAGTGGACAGGAGGGGGGGGGGGACAGTGGACAGGAGGGGGGGGGACAGTGGACAGGAGGGGGGGTCCCCACCCTACAGTGTCTGACACACACACACACACCACACAGTGACACACACACAGTGTCCCCCACACACATAGTGTCCCACACACACACACACACACAGTGACACACACAGTGTCACACACACACACAGATATGTCACCTCTCCTTCTGGGCGCCGCCATCTTAGGCACTCTGCGCCGCGAGGGAGGAAGGGGGTCCTTCCGGGCGCCGCCATCTTAGGTACTCGGCGCCGCGTGCCTGCCCACTGATTGTCCCCCCGCCGGGGAGGGAGAGAGAGCTGAGCGCCGGGGAGGAAGAGAGAGCTGAGCGCCGGGGAGGGAGAGAGAGCTGAGCGCCGGGGAGGGAGAGAGAGCTGAGCGCCGGGGAGGGAGAGAGAGCTGAGCACCGGGGAGGGAGAGAGAGGTGTGTGTGTGTGTGTGGCAGAGGGGGAAAGAGAGTGGCAGTTGGGTGACGTCAGACCCACCAATTTATTTTATTTATAAAATATTTTACCAATAAGTAATACATTGAGAGTTACCTCTCGTTTTCAAGATTGGCCAGAGGCTGAGGACCAATCAGTTTCACCGCAGATAGCACTAACCTTTCGATTTTATATATTAAGATAAATAACCCTGTTCAGTTAATATAACTATGTATTTGTAACCATGTATTTGTCATCATAACTCTATGCCCAGGACGTACTTGGAAACGACAGGTAACGCTCAATGTATTACTTCCTGGTAAAACATTTTATAAATAAATAAGCACATGAATTATCAGTAAGCACTATGCACACTATTCATGGGTGTCTCCACTCACTTCTAGATTGTAAGCTCCTTGGGGTAGGGACATATTTCCTATTGTCTCAACATATAAAATATACTCTGAGAGCAGAGTCAACAAGCACCACTTCTATTAAAAGTTTAGTATCACCACGTACAAAGACTAGCATCAACAAGCAACATGTTACAAGAGTACATATATAATCAATAAGCACCTTATCGTTTGAGCAGCAATCACTGTCAAAAAGCCAGGCAGAGCCAAGTTCTATGTATAAATAGAATACCAGAGGGCAGGCGAGCCAAGCAAAGCATTATACATACAATAAGCATACCATAAGTCTAGGCAATGAATTGTCAGAAGTTATAATGTATTTTGAATGAAAGTTAAGTAATTTTAAGTACAGGTAATACCCATTAGCACCATATACATAAAGATTGTATTTGTATCCCCAAACCATAGATTTTTGCTTACCTCAAGTAGTCAATGCAAATAAATCTCTATTCTGGGCATGTACAGTCAAGCAAACCGCATACAAAGTAAGACACTAATTAACCTATATTAGAGCACGTATACCGAGAGTATTTACAAACATATATATTGGAGTATGTATAATCAATAAGCGCACTGAATGTGGCGAGAATAATCTGTAAACACCAGAAGTTAAAGCTTCATACGCAATATTGAGACAGTTAATCACCATGTACAATAAAAAAGTACTATATACTGATAAACGCCATGAGAGTATTTATAGTCCTAAATACAGTGCCATAGACATTGGCAGTATTTATAGAGCACGCTGTACTTGAAGATATCATGCATTGTGTACATACATACTGTAAACGCGTTCTCCCTGGTACTGTCACTTCCCGGCCACTCAGCCTCGACTCTCTGTCGCAGGAACCCGCTCACACAGCTTCAAACAGGCCGGCCAACGATGTCACGTCGCCGAGGTGACGTTTCCTACAGGCGTGATGACGACAGCAGGCACGGGACGCTGCTGCAGGCAGACGCTGCTGCTAAACTTTCCACCGAGTCTCAGTGAAGGGGCGCGAAAATCTCAGACAAAAATTGGCGCGAAAATCTCCTGGGAGAGAAGTGTTAGCTCTTAGAAGGAATTGTTCATAAATGTAACGACATTTTCAAATGTTACGAGCTACACTAGTAGCCTCGTCTGTTTTTAGGGGCAGGGAATTTGGTAATTTTCCTGCTGATGTCAAATCCACATAAACCATCCTTAGGTGATGTACAGGTTTAGCATCCGTGATAGTGTGCAGCAATGTGATCAAATGAAAGAAAAGGGTCTTCAGCACACGAAAGGCGTTAAACAGCAGCAAGTAATAAGAAAAGAATATCTCTTTAATTAGTACAGGTATATAACAAAAAAGGAGTGGATACAGTAGTACCAGAAAAGAAGTATCTAAATGGAGAGGCAAAAAGAGAAAAGAAAACATACTTATCCACTCCTGTAGAGACACACAAAGCAGGTCAATTGGCAGAAATGGAAAGCAAAAGGGGAATATATATATACAAAAAAAAAAGATAAAACACTGGGTAAAGAAAGTAAATGTAATGGGGGGCAAAGTTTTGAGGAAAAGGGACCCCTTTTTTACTGCCTTGTTCCCACGGCCCCTGTGGTACTTCTCTTTTCAGCTTCAAATTAGAAAAATCTTATTGAAGAAACAACTTCAGAAAGTCCTCATCAGATAACGATAATCCTGAATGTGCCGCACAGAATGATGTCACAGCTTCCTATTGGCCCACGTGACACGGGACATTGAAGGCTGCAGGAGATACCAGCACCCCCTACGGCTCTGCATCTCGGGAAGTAGGGGGCCCCGGAGCTGAAAATAATTGGGTTCATCTTCGGAGAGCCCCTGATTCAAACCTATGTTAAAAATAATTAAAAAAAAGTGCATTAATTGCTCCTTTAAGAGCTGCTCAGGGAGACACAGAGAGAGACTGCTTCTCTCTGGGACTCCTCTACGTAGCTCTTACAAACTGGTGCCTCGCCTGGTAGAAATAACGCTGCGGTGGGCACATTTAAAAGCTGGAACCACCACAGAGTTAATCCTCCTAGGCCGCTTTCTATTTTCGGGGGCCAGTGATCGCAAGCTGCTGCACTACGGTCCGGTGAACGCATTGCTGGGGACAGTGTCTGTCCACATCTGTTCCTTTCTATGCAACTGTTTATTTTACCACAGACTGTCACCTCTATTTACTTAGAACATTTTAAAAATTAATACATATCTGGCTCTTCCCTAATTACTATGTGATTCCTACCCTATCTACACATGTATATCTAATTATCTATTCTAAATATGTGTGCCCTTATCTGTCTACATGTGCCCTGTACCAATGCTTTATCCAGTCCAGGGGAGCGCAAACTTTTTTCCCTGCACCCCCCTGCCGGCAGTTCCCCTCTCTACGCTCGCCCCCCTCTTACCTTTGCTTCAACGGCAGCCTCATGACGTCATGTTGCCATGGCAACATGATATCACATGACCTTGCAGCGTCATTTGATGCCGCGTTGCCATGGCGACACGTGTAAGAAGCCGCCAGAGCCAAGGTAAGTGAGGTTTACAGAGGCCTTCGCCACTCCCCCAGCACTTAATTTAAGTGCCTTCGGGAAGCGCGCGGGGCCTCTGTAAATCCCGCAGACAGCTGCACCGCTGATCTAGTTAACTGTTACCCTTATTTATCTATTCTACCTATTTTCATGCATCTATTTTATATATATATATATATATATATTTATATCTTTGTGCTTTTCACTCTCATCCCTTTAAACTCTTTTTAAAACACTTTCTCATTCACTATCATTATTTTACCAAATCAGATCTGTTCACTTTTTTGACAATTTATTTTTAGCTTTTATTTGTACCCCCTTTCCACGCCTCCTCTACTGTCCATGTCGGTCTTCGGTCATAAAATGTTGTCTACCCGTCTGACTGTTTTCACGGATGACCAGAAGTCTTTGACGGGATCAACGCACCAGACAGGACAAAGCAGTTCAATAAAGAGTATTTATTCTGTCTGGAATAAGCAAACACAAAATACAATCGGAGCTTACACTCACCAAAACAGGGGCTAGGGGGGTAATCCTAGCTGAGTAGGTGCCAGACGCCACATTAAAGGCTTACCTGGGGTTTTCTTCCACTAATGCGGAGGTAGGGATCGTCTAGATTTGCAATTGGCAGCTGAGCCCTTTCAAATTCCCAGTTCAAAAGTACTCTGCTTCTCCAGCAACTCACAGTTCCAAAGCTCAAAAGCACTTTTAAATCTCCCATTTGGAGATTGAGAAGTGTGGTCCGATAGCCACGGGAGCAGTAGGGCAGTCCCGCCTGAGGTACCGATCCGATTCCATCCAAAACACTGCATCTCATGGAAGAACTCGGCCGGGAGCTGCCAGGGTTGTAGTTGGTCTTCAAGCAGGAGCAAAGGCTCATGGAGCTGCGGGTTGCTCGGCTGGCAGAGCTGGGGTCGGGCCACCATATAGTCATCGGCCATCTTGGAGGCCAGTTGGAAGATGGTGGGTTTCGGTCCTTGAACCATTCACAGACTTCGGGAAGGCATTTCAGCAAGAACTGCTCTTTTATGATTAAGTCCAATAAGCCACGAAAAGAGTTCACTTCACATTTGGCTACCATCGCTTGGTGCGGTGGGCCAGCAGGGCAGCAAAATCGGCATTGGGAGTCATGGGGATCCTTGTCCAGGGCATGAAACAGTCCGGTAGTTCTCTGGGGTGATCTCATACCTGGACAGCAGGCGCTCCACTAGTTGTGTAATCCCCGGCATTCTCCCAATCCAGCTCGCGGTGAGAGACCACCACCTTGCTGCTGATCTTGGTTGCCAGGTACTTCACCAAGTCTTCCTCTGACAGTTGATGAAGGAAACACTGGTACTCGAAGGATTTCTGGAACCCATAAATGTTGTCCCTTTCATCACCAAGTGGGCAAATCTGCTGTAGATAAGCCGGAGATGAACATTTGCCTGCTGCTGCAGCTGGTTATGGGAGACGGGGATTGAGTGTGAGCAGTCACCTGGACGGTCAGGTAGTGGAGTGCTGTCTGTCGGATCTCTGGCATAGCCACGTCCCTGAGAGCAGCCGATGCAGCGGGGATCCGGTCTTGGTCCCCCCCATACTGGTGCCATCTTTGGAGCTGGAGGACGATGTCTCTAACCGCCTAGCTAGGTGGGACCTATTGTGGATCCGTGGGGGCCTCTAACGGTGAGCCTGATGGATGAGGTCCGCGACCATGTCCTTTTTGTCACCATCTCCAATCCCTGCTCCTCACAGCGGATCCGAACTTGGTCCAGGCCTTGTCACTCGTTGACTAACTGGCTAATTTGGGGCAGTGAGTCGTGACCAGAGTGCCTGGAATGCTTTGTGCTGCAGTCTTGAGGGTCAAGACCGACTCAGTCCAGAATACCTCCAAATATTCCAACCCTGAGCCTGGCGTTTCCACCGCTGCCACTAGAAAAGTTTGTCACGGAAGACCAGAACTCTTTTATGGATCAAAGCACCAGACAGGACAAAGCAGTTCAAAAAATAATATTTATTCTTGCCAGAACCAGAAAACACAAACAGAGCTTGCTCTCATCAAATGAGATACAGGTGGAATCCTAGCTAACAAGGTGCCAGGAGCCACATTAAAATTTACCCGGGGTTTGCTTCCACTCTCGTAGGGGTAGGAACCATTCAGTCCTCCCTAGTGCAATTCGCGGCTGAGCACTTTCAAATTCCATGTTTAAAAGTCCTGCTCTATACTTCTCCTACAACTCACAGTGCCAAAGCACAGAAACACTTTTAACTCTTCTGCGTGGATCGGCTTCCAGGCTCGTTTTCAGGTGTCTCTGGCACAGCCTTTTAGCACAACTCTTAGTCCATGCCACCATAGGATGCGAATGAGACCTGGCACTCTGATAGGGTTCCCCTTACATAGATTCCCCCGCTGCCATAGGAAATCATGGCAAACGTGGCCATGACCAATCACAGCATGGATGATGCATGGAAACCATTCACGGGTGGAGGTGGGGCAGAGGCAAGTTAAAAGGCAGGGAGGTAAATACAAATGGGCCAATGGGAGCAGCGCCTACCAGCAGGAGCTCACTAGCGGCTCCCACCTCTTTCAGGATATACCCCGCTAGGCTTGGCACCGGAATGTCTGGGGGAATGGCCAAATTATGCGCTTTTCAGGCACGCGGCACTCTGGCCTGATCTCCGCCACCGGCCACTCTCCCTTTGTTCCCTGCACCTCTCCTCCAGTCCCAGCACTAGCTGGTTCTCCAGACATGCAGGCTGCACAAAGGTATTACCAGCCCTGCATGTCCAGAGACCTTGGCTAGGCTTTATATGTGGGAAGGAAAAAATGGAGACGTTACTTGCAATAAACCACAGCAAGATGGGTGTGACCTGTATGTAATTAAAAACATGTAAAAGGATAACATTCACCCTCGAGCATTAAAGGATAATAATATTGGGACCCTCAATTCTCCAAAAAAAACTAGTACCAGGATTCCAAGAAATACAAAATTGTGTGAATACAAAATATAAAAATTAATAAAGATTTATTGAAATCCTCCTATAGATGCGACATACACCAAATACATAATAAGGTACTGTATACCTAAACCTTGGTCAAGCTTGACCACAATCTAAACAACAACAATAATAATAAAAAAAAATATATATTAATGCATGAACTTAGTACTCAAATAATCACTCTATTGCTGGTATGCAAAAAGAGAAAAAGGAAATAAGTGAGAATGTAATATTCCCAGTGTAGAATTGGCTATTTGAGACTAAATATGCTTGATATATTAACAGTTTTAAAACCATACAATATACCTAATGTAAAGGGTGAATTCTAGCTTGTATGCATTGAGTGCACCCCAACAAATGGACAAAGTCTCTTTGTGTTCTATTCGAATGGTGTCTCCACTTCCTTTATTGAAGGGGTATAGATGTTTGCTTATATTTCTTTCAAGTGCTGGAGATAGATTGCATTGTAAGAGCAAATGTGGAACTCCAATATTAAAGGACTAATTGGTTAATCCAATATGAGGCACATGCTGTGTAGCTTTTGGAGTTGTAATATTGTTGATGTTATTTATACAGAGTTCCTCGGCTACTAATTAGTTCAGTGAGTGTACCAGCAAGATGTCAAGTGTAGTCTTACACCTGGGATTGGTTCCACGGACCTCTCACATCCACGGTCCCCACGTATACCCAGTGCTGCACTATAGTCTCCCTATTACTATATATTTCTCAAAGTGTCCTATGTGTCGTTGCCTGTCTGTCTGTCCATATGTGTCTCCCTGTGTCCCTCCCTGTGTCCCTAGCGGCAATCAGATTGGACCTTGGGCCAGGCCAATGAGATTGCTCCCTTGGCCCGCCCGCCTCCGCACACCTCTCATTGGCCTGAGGCGGAGTGACCACACACACACACACACACCGCGGCGCTCATCGGGACCCGCGTGCACCTCCTCCTCTCCCCGGGTCTCCCACTTTCACGTGCTTTTTCCTCCCCCCCCCCGGCGCCGCTACAGTCAGCGGGGGAGCGGAGCGAGCGCCCCGGACACAGCGGGGGACTCTCACCTCCCCACGGCTCTCACCACCCATTGGCCACTCCCTCACCCGGCGCTCACCCCCCCGCTCACCCCCCCCCCCCCACACACACACAGAGCACGTGGCTCTCCCCTCACCCGGCGCTCCCTCCCCACACACACACACAGAGCACGCGGCTCTCCCATCACCCGGCACTCCCCACCCCCACACACAGAGCACGCGGCTCTCCCCTCACACAGGCCTCTCCTCCGGCTGTCTCCGCCTCTCCCCGCGGGAGGCGCAGCACCTCACCGGAGCGTCTCAGCCTCGCCGCTGAGGAACCCGAGGTTGAGAAGGGCGGCGGCCGGTACTCGTAGGAAGAGGAGCGCGGCCGTGTGCAAGGTGAGGAAACGCAGGGGAATGGGTTATTTAACGCGTCCCTGACTCACCCTGCCCTTTGCCCCCCTGCCATTTGCCCCCCCTGCCCTCCCTTCCCCTGCCCTTTGCCCCCCCTGCCGTTTGCCCCCCCTGCCCTCCCTTCCCAATGCCCTTTGCCCCAGCCCTCCCACCCAATGCCCTTTGCCCCCCCTGCCCTCCCTCCTAATGCCCTTTGCCCCCCTGCACTCCCTCCCCCTGCCCTTTGTCCCATGCCCTCCCTCCCCCTGCCCTCCCTCCCAATGCCCTTTGCCCCCCCTGCCCTCCCTCCTAATGCCCTTTGCCCCCCTGCCCTCCCTCCCCTGCCCTTTTCCCCCTGCCCTCCCTCCCAATGCCCTTTGCCCCCCCTGCCCTCCCTCCTAATGCCCTTTGCCCCCCTGCCCTCTCTCCCCTGCCCTACCTCCCAATGCCCTTTGTCCCCCCCTGCCCTCCCTCCCCTGCCCTTTGCCCCCTGCCCTCCCTCCCAATGCCCTTTGCCCCCCCTGCCCTCCCTCCTAATGCCCTTTGCCCCCCTGCCCTCTCTCCCCTGCCCTCCCTCCCAATGCCCTTTGTCCCCCCCTGCCCTCCCTCCCCTGCCCTTTGCCCCCTGCCCTCCCTCCCAATGCCCTTTGCCCCCCCTGCCCTCCCTCCTAATGCCCTTTGCCCACCCTGCCCTCCCTCCTAATGCCCTTTGCCCCCCCTGCCCTCCCTCCTAATGCCCTTTGCCCCCCCCTGCCCTCCCTCCTAATGCCCTTTGCCCCCCCCTGCCCTCCCTCCTAATGCCCTTTGCCCCCCTGCCCTCCCTCATAATGCCCTTTGCCCCCCTGCCCTCCCTCCTAATGCCCTTTGCCCCCTGCCCTCCCTCTTAATGCCCTTTGCCCCCCCTGCCCTCCCTCCTAATGCCCTTTGCCCCTGCTGCCCTCCCTCCCCCTGCCCTTTGCCCCCTGCCCTCCCCCTTAATGCCCTTTGCCCCCCCTGCCCTCCCTCCTAATGCCCTTTGCCCCCCCCTGCCCTCCCTCCTAATGCCCTTTGCCCCCCCTGCCCTCCCTCCCCCTGCCCTTTGCCCCCCCTGCCCTCCATCCCAATGCCCTTTGCCCCCTGCCCTTTGCCCCCCTGCCCTTTGCCCCCCTGCCCTTTGGCCTCTTGCCCCCCTCCCTCCCCGCCCTCTTGCCCCCTCCCTCCCTGCCCTCTTGCCCCCCCTGCCCTTTGCCCCCCTCCCTCCCAATGCCCTTTACCCCCCTGCCCTCCCTCCCCTGCCCTTTGCCCTCTGCCCTCCCTCCCAATGCCCTTTGCCCCCCTGCCCTCCCTCCTAATGCCCTTTGCCCCCCCTGCCCTCCCTCCTAATGCCCTTTGCCCCCCTGTCCTCCCTCCTAATGCCCTTTGCCCCCCTCTGCCCTCCCTTCTAATGCCCTTTGCCCCCTGCCCTCCCTCTTAATGCCCTTTGCCCCCCCTGCCCTCCCTCCTAATGCCCTTTGCCCCCGCTGCCCTCCCTCCCCCTGCCCTTTGCCCCCTGCCCTCCCTCTTAATGCCCTTTGCCCCCCCTGCCCTCCCTCCTAATGCCCTTTGCCCCCCCTGCCCTCCCTCCTAATGCCCTTTGCCCCCCCTGCCCTCCCTCCCCCTGCCCTTTGCCCCCTGCCCTCCCTCCCCCTGACCTTTGCCCCCTGCCCTCCCTCCCCCTGCCCTTTGCCCCCTGCCCTCCCTCCCCCTACCCTTTGCCCCCTGCACTCCCTCCCCCTACCCTTTGCCCCCTGCCCTCCCTCCCTTCCCCTGCCCTTTGCCCCCCTGCCCTTTGCCACTCTGCCTTTTGCCCCCTGCCCTTTGGCCTCTTGCCCCCCTCCCTCCCCGCCCTCTTGCCCCCTCCCTCCCTGCCCTCTTGCCCTCCCTGCCTTCTTGCCCCCCTCCCTCCCTGCCCTCTTGCCCCCCTCCATCCCTGCCCTCTTGCCCCCCTGCCCTTTGTCCCCCTCCCTCCTCCCCCCCTCCCTCCCTGCCCTCTTGCCCCCCTCCCTCCCTGCCCTCTTGCCCCCCTCCATCCCTGCCCTCTTGCCCCCCCTGCCCTTTGTCCCCCTCCCTCTCCCCCCCTCCCTCTCCCCCCCTCCCTCCTCCCCCCCTCCCTGCCCTCTTGCCCCCCTGCCCTCTTGACCCCCTGCCTTCTTGCCCCTCCCTGCCCTCTTGCCCCCCCTGCCCTTTGCCCCCCTCCCTCCCTGCCCTCTTGCCCCCCCTGCCCTTTGCCCCCCTCCCTCCCTGCCCTCTTGCCCCCCCTGCCCTTTGCCCCCTCCCTCCCTGCCCTCTTGCCCCCCTCCATCCCTGCCCTCTTGCCCCCCCTGCCCTCTGCCCCCCTCCCTCCCTGCCCTCTTGCCCCCCTCCATCCCTGCCCTCTTGCCCCCCCTGCCCTTTGCCCCCCTCCCTCCCTGCCCTCTGCCCCCCTCCCTCCCTGCCCTCTTGCCCCCCTCCCTCCCTGCCCTCTTGCCCCCCCTGCCCTTTGTCCCCCTCCCGCCTCCCCCCTCCCTCCCTGCCCTCTTGCCCCCCCTGCCCTTTGTCCCCCTCCTTCCTCCCCCCTCCCTCTCTGCCCTCTTGCCCCCCCTGCCCTTTGTCCCCCTCCTTCCTCCCCCCTCCCTCCCTGCCCTCTTGCCCCCCTGCCCTCTTGACCCCCTGCCCTCTTGCCCCTCCCTGCCCTCTTGCCCCCCTGCCCTTTGCCCCCCTCCCTCCCTGCCCTCTTGCCCCCCTCCCTCCCTGCCCTCTTGCCCCCCCTGCCCTTTGCCCCCCTCCCTCCCTGCCCTCTTGACCCCCTGCCCTCCCACCCCTCCCTGCCCTTTGGCCCCCCCGCCCCTCCCTGCCCTCCCTGCCCTTTGCCCCCCTCCCTCCCTCCCTCTTGCCCCCCCTGCCCTTTGCCCCCCTCCCCCCCTCCCTCCCTGCCCTCTTGACCCCCTGCCCTCCCGCCCCTCCCTGCCCTTTGGCCCCCCCGCCCCTCCCTGCCCTTTGGCCCCCCCCGCCCCTCCCTGCCCTTTGGCCCCGCCCCTCCCTGCCCTTTGGCTGGGCAAAGAAGGCTGGCCGGTTCTGCTACAAATCAGTGACCTACGTGCGACACAGTGTCCGCAGATGGGATAGCTACCGACCCCGCTAAAGTCGAAGACGTGGTGAACTGGCCAAGACCCAAAAATTTAATGGTGCTCCGCTCGTTCTTAGGATTTTGCGGTTACTATCGCCGCTTTGTGGAGGGATATTCGAGCAAAGCAAAGGTCCTCAACAACCTCCTCAAGATATACCGCGAGGATACAGGGCGGAAAGCCACCTCTTCATGACTACAGTTCGACGACAAGTGTACGGCCACCTGTGAAAAGACATTTATCGGCCTAAAGAAAAGCTTAACAGAGGCCCCCGTTCTCGCTTATGCCGATCCTGAGCGGCCCTACATCCTTCATGTAGATGCGAGCTTCAACGGCCTAGGTGCGGTCTTGCACCAAAAGTACACGGTACCCAAAAGTACCCGGCGGGCCTCCGGCCCGTAGCCTGTAAGTCACAGCTTGACCCCCAGCGAGCAGAATTATCCCGTCCACAAGTTAAAATTCCTCGCTTTCAAATGGGCAATTGTGGACAAACTCCATGACTATCTGTATGGAGTCACCTTGGAAGTGCGTACGGACAACAATCCGTTAATGTACATATTGATGTCCACCAAACTGGATGCCACCGGTCACAGATGGCTGGCAGCTCTCTCAAGTGGCTGGAACTGTCCACTAGGCCATCCAGCAAAACAAGCCCTCCCTGATGAAACGTGCTCCCAGCGACACGGTCGCAATACTAATGTGGGAAATGGACAAATTCGAAATCGACAAAGGTTTAATCTATTGGGTGGTTCAATACCATAACCACCCAGATAGAAGGCAACTGGTTCTACCCAGGAACCTACAGCATTAGGTTCTTCGATCATTACACGGTGACCATGGGCATCTTGGAGTGGACAAGACCTTTGGCTTAATACGTGACCGGTTCTTTTGGCCTCAGATGAGAGTCAGTAGAACACCATTGCCACCGATGCTCACAGTGCATCCAACAAAAGACACTCCCTACCAGAGCCGCTCCAATGGCTCATATGAAGAGCTCGGGTCCACTGGCCTCATCTGCATGGACTTTCTATGTATCGAACCAGATGCCCGGGGCATCGGCAATGTACTAGTGATCCCAGACCATTACACGCGCTATACCCAAGCCTGTTTATTCTACAGACAATTAGTATTATTAAACAAACGTGTCTGTAAGAAAGGGCATATTAAGCCGACATAGTTACTGTGTAAACACCATTGGTACCAGACAGCAATATATACAGCTAAAAAAAGCCCTGTTTATTCCACAGACAACTAGTTTAGGCTTTGATAGAGTCTGGTAATGCTGTGATTCCTCCATCACCATCCTGATATGTGTGCAAACTAGCATAACTACACACACAAGTCTTATCAGGCTGATATACCTATTGGTCAAATATCTCAGAAATATCAGGAATGTACATACATAGGGCTAAACCAGACCTATCTACCCTACAAATATCTAGACCTTGTCTTACCAATCCAGTTAGCCGGCTATATATCTATAGCCGTATCCAAGGTCTATCTGTAGATAGTATACACATTGTCTTTGAGACGGCACCCCCCTGCCGTCTCCTGTGCTCCTGCTCCGATCGGATGTCTCCGCCTGCCATAGCCAAACCACCCGCTGTCTCCCCTCCGCTGACATCGTCTTTTACTGCCGCTCTGCTCCCGCTGTGCCGCCGCCAAGCCTGGTGAGAGGAGGGGGGGGGGGAGGGCACAAATTTTAAGTTTCACGTTGGGCACCTGAAACCATTGCGCTGGCATAGACTACAAGACATAAGCGCATAGTAGCAACTAAACTCGGCAATTATTAGTGGTCATTGACCATGTTAATACCTCCTCATACTGGTATACAGGCCGGTCCCCGGGTATCATACCTCGAGTACACCAGGCTGCACGGCTATACTCCACCTGCTTACCATACTTAAATTGATTAATTTAAGGGTCTGCATACCGAGAATAACCCCTTCATTACTGGGTTAACACAGTAACCCAGCATCCTATTGAGCTTTTATTTCACTATCTATATTTTATGTCCACACGTCTGTGTTTTTCCACCTATAGTTTATTATAACCATATTAAAGGTTAGGTTTTATTATCATTATAACATATACATTGATTATCTGGATGTGAATGCTTGTTTATAGGGGGTCTTTCCTTGCCTAGGCAAGCATTTGATTACCTGTTAACCAAAGAAAGTGTGTAGAAAAGTAGTTGAAAGAGGGATTCTGAAACAATCATCAATTATTGGAGATATCCAGATTGACATAGAGCCCATAAATGTTTCACCAAGAGGAGGATCAGACCCGTCGCCTCACCACCTCTCCACCCCTGAAGAAGCGTGACCATCACGTGAAACGTTCATCGGGTAGACATGACGGTGACGTCAGCGTGGTGAGGCGACGGGTCTGATCCTCCTCTGAAAAACTGGTTGTATGGCAGTCTTTATTTACATTGCTAACGCTACCGTTTACCACTTTTAACACTTTTATCCATCCTAATCCTACTAGAAATGTTCCTAGCAACTTTGCCAATATCTTAATGCTAATTTTGGGAACAGCAACAGCGGATTTGATTGACAGCATATATTAGTTCCGTTTGTCTGCACAGTGCATTGCATTCATGTTTTTGGATACCTATAGTAGGATTTTGCTAACGAATCATTCATTTTTTACTTACTTTGATAAAGCTCCCGAGTGAAACATGTCAGTGTGATCCCCCGTTTGTGCAATACATCGTTTTTTTAGCTCACTCTTTTTCTGCCATTTTGTTTTGTGGTGTAGTGCTTTTTGGCTTTGTGCCATTACTTCTCTATCTACCTATCCTGCATGCTTGGACCGATGCCCTTCAAGTTTGAAGATCATTGGATATCACAAACTACTTATTGTGAGTACAATTTAATTTACATTAGATGTTCTTGAAAATTTGGAGGTTTCTGTGTGTACTGAGACACAAATGACTAATCCTTTCTCTAGATAGAGTGAGAGTCTAGTTCAATACTATCCTCCTACAAGACTTACATATGCTTGTCTCATATACTTGCCTAGGGTCAGATCGTCTAAGAAATTACTGATGTCTTATTATTGAAGCACTCTCAGTATTGCTTCAAAAGCTTTCTAAAAAGTTTTCCTTCAAAGCTTCAGTGTATTCCACTCCCTTGAGCCCCAGCCATCACTCGCAGGATAACTCTATTATCTATATATGTTAATAAAATGTTATTGTTTTTTTTCCCTTTGAGTACATTGGGAGTGTTACTACCATTTTTTGGTAACTCGAGTAATACACTCGAAGAGCATAGAGCTCCCCTCACATACTTTTTGCACTCAACTGAATGAATCCAACTACACAGGAATCTTAACATTTGCCCATCTTGGTGAGACATTTATGTGCTCTATATGCTTTACATTTTTCTGTTCTGAAGAAATCATGTCTGTCACATTACAAGTTTATTAAGTAGTTTGAGTGAGACGGAAATGTTTGCATTCATCTGCATGTTTTACAGAACCATTTATGGGGATTTTCCTAGAATAGTGTCTCCTCTAGCATTAATTGGTGATAATTGTATCATGTGTTAGACCAAGTAAAGATCAAGAGGCGCAGTTCTAAAATAA
The DNA here is from genome assembly GCF_040206685.1 of Ascaphus truei. Lineage (NCBI taxonomy): Eukaryota > Metazoa > Chordata > Amphibia > Anura > Ascaphidae > Ascaphus > Ascaphus truei. The sequence goes on along the minus strand of NC_134488.1, from coordinate 56,280,784 downwards.
TGTATTTTGAAAGTGAGCTTACTGTGATGCCCTTTGAAGCAAATTACAACTGTTATTGTTATTTCTGTAGCCGTTTTTAATATTTATTTTAAAAGGCCCACAGCCTGCAGTAGAGATTGTTTGCATGGTAACACCTACTTTTTATTCTCACTTGCTCCACCAAGCAGCATTAATATATATAAAAAAAATAATAATGGATCAGTGAGCGGGGGTGGAAGGGGGAAGGAAGACAATCTTATTTTGCAAACAAAAAGAGCAAAGCTAAGCAAACAATAATTATGGCTAAGGAACAGTCTTTTCACCTAAAGACATTATAAATAAATTGCTCCAAAGCATGCGTTTATAATGGAAATGTTTAGTTTAAAAAAATACTTTTACATACTTATATACTTGGCCTATTAAAAAACAAACAAAAAAAAAACCATCAGCTACATTGAATCTATTTAACATCATGTCATTAGTTCATTGTTGCCCTCAGCAGTACTACCCATTTAATGCACAGAACATACACAAGAAGCATATTTTGCTGTTGCCATGGCTCATAACTTTAATTTTAGTTACATATTTTTCTTTAAATAAAAAACACCACTTGTTATTAGACAGGTTTGCAACCCTGTATTTCCCCATTACCTCTTAGACTACGCTTATAGTGCCGGCGAAGTCAGGCTGCGGTCGCTGGAAAAATCAAATAGAGATTACTTCCAGCGATCGCGACCAAGCCGTTGCGACGCGCTTACTATAAGCGCACATGATGGCGGCAATGCATGTTTTGACGCAGCGTCGCCGGCACTATAAGTGCAGCCTTAGCGTACAGTACAATGCTTCCACTGCAGCCAGGGATTCTGGGTAATGACACAGATGAGCACACTGTCACTTTTTGCTTCATGTCCATTTTAACATGGACCCCTATAAGCTTATGCCTGCCGTGTTACACAGCTGTTTCTGTCACAGCCTGTAAACCTACTCACAGTGAAGTATTTCACCGTTTGGCTCATCAATGAGGTTGATTACTACCCTTGTAACTGGTAGTGGTGACAACCAGAAACACAAAATAAGTTGTATGTATATCCTGCTTGTGAGCACATACACATCTCAGAAAGGTCTACAAACCTGCATTTCCCATTATCTCTTAGCACACAATGCTTCCACTGCAGCCATTCTTTGGAGGAACATTAGGATTTTTATGTTATACAACAAAATGTGAAGGAATCAACAATTCAGTTATTTGCAACTTTCATAAATTAATTCCTTTTTCATAACTATGGGAAGTTGGAAATTTACCAAATACTTGCTATAGAACGCAAAGGGATGACCATTTGTGAATTTTACAATTAACCCCCTGCACACTGCTAATGGTTGTATAGTCCTGTCTCATTGTCCCTTTCAACCATTTATTGCCCTGTGTTTATTCCTTCTCTACATCATCTACCTTAGATGGCTATCTTGTTTTACATCTGTATTAAGCTCATGGCATCTTTGTAAATCAGTATTGCCGACTTGAGAAAGGGAGCTCTCAAAAGTTTGTCATTTCAATGGTTAGTCAAAATAAAAAAAGTATCACCTAATACGGAAGTACAGCTCAACCCCCTTATAACGCTGTGCTTGGGGCCCAAAGAATCACATCGCGCAATAAGCAGATCACATTAGAAATAATGTACAATTGTATGCATTGTACAATAAAGTATTTAAGATACCAATAATAGTGTTGTAAAGTATTCATAAATACGAAAATTGGGAGCCATGCTTGTAGCACGTTATAAGCGGATTCACGTTGTAACTGGGTTGAGCTGTACTCATTTACTCTATGCTGTGCTTTAATATGAAATGGCATGCAACCATGATGAATGAACCCATGACAATTATGTCGTGATAACTTTGGGGTAAACCAGTAACAAGTATAATTGCTTGCTTTGGTATTTTTAAAGACAATGTGGTTTTTGAGCATTAATATAACAGTATTGTACCTATAAGCAACAGTACTTCGAGACAGGTGCTCAAGCTTTAGCTTATAAGTCACCGATTGTGTTGAAGACCTTGCAAAATTTTCTTTAGGCAGCTGCTCTTGAAATCAGTGTAATTTTTAATCAACGTATCAGAGCTTGGAGAAGCAATGCCCTATTTTGGAAAGTTTTTTCCACCATAATCAGAATGGACCAGTATTATTCCTTTGTCTGGGGACCCCCAGTTTCACAGATATTTACAATTTATTGTACTGGTAAAATGAAAGAAACAAACATGGAAGATGGCCCTGGCTTTTTGCAAAAAGATGTATTATCATGCTCTGATTACATGAAGGCTTCTTATTGGCATATGGGAGTGAGGCTTCGATAGTCATATTGATTTCCTAAACCCCAGGGACCAGAAACCCTGTCACAAAGGTAAATATTTTGGGAACTGAAAATAGCAGTTATCCTGATCAAATTATGTAAAGTAAAAAAATATTGGAGGTTTTCTGCTTTAACCCTTTGCTGCCCCCATCACATAGCGACCATGTCATGGCGTCTGGGACTGCAGGGAAATTCCTTTCTGCGTTCCTGTGGAATGCTCAATGGGATCTGGCCGGGTGAGAAACAGAAGTGGAGGCCTCCCCCCTTCTGTCCCGTCATCAGTGACACCGGCGTCATGTGATAGGGAAGTGCCATAAGGGCTCTGCCACCTGCCACTCAGGAACTCAAAAGGGTTAGTACATGTAAATGTTCAAATTGTGACGCACTATTGTAAAAAAATATTTGTCACTTTACAAATTCTATTTAGATTTGTGGAGTTACAACAAATGTTTGAAACAATGGCTGTAATTTAACGTGTATAATGTGAATCCTTTAAGAAATATAAAATGCTGCACACATTTAGAAAACTGTGTATTGCCATACATATAAAATATACTGAAGACTCTAGCAGAGTATGTATAGGGTCTTTCCCACAACGAACACTATAGCTGATGGGGTTCTCAAACTTTCGCCTTTAAGGAGCTTCTTCAAAGAGGTAAAACAATTGCAAGAAATTCAGATTCAGAATAATTGACATACTAAAAGATTGCATAAAAAAAAAAAAAACCTGAATAGATTAGAAAATTAACCAATTGCAAAAATCTTATATCAATTCACAAATTCATAAGTAAAAAAAGAGTGTAAAAGTTTGGACCTCTATCCTACAGTATGTCATCACAGTCATCTTTTTGGTATGCGTTGTGCCATTCGTTTAGATAATCTTTTAGTATAAATATCTGCCTTCACTGATGTGGATTCTAATTAGGTCAATTGTGCCTGAAGCTGCTTGCAAAACAAAGGCTCCGTCATTTGCAAAGGCGTTAACATGAGCACTTGGGTTTACAATATGTTGGCCTCTTATTTTTCATACAGAAACTATGGTAACCCCTTCCCTATCCAAGGTGAAAATGTAGTTTACAATACATTCATTTTCTGACCTTAATATATCCATTGAAATGGATTACAAAAGCACAGTGCTATAGTTACGATCATATTGGAAGACTCCATAAAGGGCCTTTTTGGGCTTACACCTTACAGAACCAGCTGCAAACAAGAACACAAATTTATGGAGTCAATGCCACCTTTTCTATAAACAACGCAAAGCTGCAGTTACAGTATGTGAAAGTATTAAGCTATGCAACACCTTTTGTACCATTGTAACAGCCATATGGTAAGATTAGACACAAAACACTGCTTTTGTAACCTGATTTAAGGGCTCATTGCCTTAAAAAAAAATAATAATAATAAAAGAATGTAGTAGTAAGTCCAAAATTGTAGTGACCAGGATTAAGTGTACAACATTTTAAAGAAAATTCCAGTTACTGGTGTTTTCACAAAAAAATAAAATAAAAATTACAGTAGGGTTCCAACAAAGGGAAAGCAAACACACTTGTAATGAAAATCTACGTACTAAATGTTAACATTGTGAAGATGGTATTACACAGCTTTGTGTTGCTAAATGAGGTGCAAAAGTTTCAATAATTAATAACAAACAGTGTTTGTATTCCCATCTTTAATTGGCCACTGTAAAGCCCCCAAAAAACAAAATCATTTTGGTAACATGTTCATATTCATAAAAAGCATTCCACCCAATGTGGACTGCAACCAACATGACTTCACAGGCAATTAAATTCAATTTCTTCCTGTCAATAGAAACAGTATAAAAAAAATCTTCTGGTTCACAGGTGAAGGCTTTCAGTGCTGTTTGTGTTAAAGCTGAAGGCAACATTATGTTCTTGACAATCCGCGATTATCAAGATCTTTTACCTGTGGGGGGGAGGAAACACAAAAAACAAAAACATTAGAGCGGAGAGCTACTCAGTGCAATTAGAAATGGAACGGTACTGTTCCTTTAGTGAAAGCTGAAAAATGTCCCACACAATCTGTTTCAAGAATGTATTCAACATAATCTGGAAATTTATTGCAAACACAATGTAGTGATCATGCCCCCTGTCAGATACATCAGGGGCAGACCATTATTAATCACAGCAGTTTGGTGGCAACGGAAAGCATGTAGGGAAAACACTCTAGTCCTGTTCCTTCAAGTACATTAGAACACACAAACCCTTTTCAAGACAATCACCATGATGTTTGTGTGGTGACCATCCCCCTTCTCTCCTCTATTCAGCAGGGGTTTCTCTACATAATGTTTAAAGCATTAGGCAGTGGGAAGTGATGTTCAGCATCAACTATTGGCAGAATGTTTTAGGTTTGAAGTACCGTATGCAGTAAAAAGCTGCACTATAATAAAGCATATTTGTTTTTACACATTAACTGCTGTTTAAAGTGCCAATTTGTAAAGGTTTTACTTTCTACAAAAACCTTGTTTGAGCCTGTGAAAATCTGGCATATCACGTAAGAATATGATCTTTACTGTAATAAAACCACTTACTTTGTATATTCTAACCAACCAGTGCTCTGTGGTGTATGCCTCCTCCAGAACATCAAGTTCAAAGTCTTTGTTTCCAATTTCTGCGTTCCTCACTCGATCATAACCTGGAGGGCGCTCTAACGTGTAAAAGAAGAAAAGCAAAGTTATATTTGCTATTTAAAAAAAAGTGATATTTTGTTTGAATATGGACGGTGTTCCTCCAGGACATATGTCCTCATCCCAATATTTGAGTTCTCAAAGGAGATATAGATAGCTAGATATATCTAAAGAGAGAAAGCGATATATAAATAATAAATCCTCAGCCTAAGTGACTTATTCTGTTTGTGTAGAACCAGCCATGCCGGACGTTTTCAGCAGAGACCGACTGCTTCAGCATATATAAAAACGCCAAGACTCCACAGACCAGGCATACTTGTGCTAAACTATACATTTGTTTAAAGCAATATTTTAATAGTACTTTTCACCCGAAACAAAATGAAAAAATAAATAAAATAAAAAAGTGCCAATGGAAGTTTCCATGAACAATTATTATTTAAAGGACTTTTGTAGTCTACATGTCAACTTCCTAGCGTATGAGCATCTTCAGCTCTTTCTTGTAAAGCAGTACTAAAAAATAAGTGCAATATTTCATCATCAAAAAAAAAAACACAAAAAAAAAAAAAATGCCACAAAAGAAAAAACAAACAAAAAAAAAAACGCTTTGGTTTCTTCAGCCACCTGGCTCTCACCTTTGCCTACATGCCAAAATTGGCTACAAGCACTTACTGGCTTCTGTGTAGACCTGTCCAAAGCGGTAGTAGCACATCTTGTACATAAGGCAGTTGAGTAAAACTGGTGACCCTTCTCTATCCACACGAAACTCTCCAGTGGGGGTGTAGTAGTCATGCTCTTTGATGTGTTTGCCGGTGTCTGTGCTGCCGCCGATTCTCACCATCCACAAAAACTTGTTGATATCTAAAGACGAAATAGAAAAAATGCATAACACTCATATTGTAGTATACTTCTTTAAATTGGACTATTTGTCAAGTCAGACACCGTAATATTAGATTGTATAAAAATAGAGACACCTTCTCTGCATTAAACATATCAAATGAATTCACATTGGTCCCAGGATGGATTGCCCCTTTAAAAATGGGAGCTATAAAATTGTAAACAATATTTGTTTTCATGAACGCCAAGGATTGTTCAAGGAGCATATGGGGAGTCATTTTCCTTAGTCATGTGTTCCCAAAGCCACCTGCAGAACAGCTTTTAACGCAAATATTTCTTACCATCAGATGAATATCCTGTTAGGCCTCCAAATATAACAAGAACATAGCTCACGTCCAGCTCCCTCATAATCTCATAGGCTTTCTCTTCAGTGGATGCCATGGCCTTGGGAAAAAGAGCAAAAATGTCAATGTTTTATAAAACTCTGCTTTTTAAATAACACCCAAGTTATGGACAACAAGAAGATAGATGCCATGCGAGGTTACAATTCCTTTCTTGGCTAATGTTCTTGCCCTCGTATATATGTTCGACCCACTTACCTACACAAATCTGTCAGGCCACCAGTACGTTTAATCAAGTGTTCACCAATGTACTTCATAGACTAGCATACTTTTTAGAAAAGGTGGTTCAAAGTACAGCATTTTAGCGCCTTTTAGGACTAATCGAGGTTCACAAAGATTTTCCCAAAGCAATATTGTGCGGCAAACAAAATCAACCTGCCCTGCTCAGCCAGACCACCACACAATATGCCAAGAGAGCTTGCTGTCGGAACGCAAATAGGATACTAATGGTCTATCGTGCAAAAGGCTACCTGGAGATTTGCCTTAGACAAAAGGAATATTGGTAAGAACTGACGTTGTCAGAAAGCATTTTTTAAATTCTACCATATAGGAATCATTAAAAATAGACTCCATTTTCAGTGCAATACAGAAGTCAGTCTAGATGAAAATAAAAAAGCCACCATGGCATTTTGCTCCCGAGTCAGAGAAAGCTCAATGTCGTTAATGGAGCACGATTTTAATTAAATCGTGAGCTTTAATTAAAGCTCAATGTCGTTAATGGAGCACGAGTCTGATAGCTCAATTACATTTGGCAAATCTCACTTCATTTCAGGGAAGAAAAGTGTGGTACCCTATTTAAAAGCGCAATCCCACGCTTATAAAAATTCTGGCAAATGTTGATGAAAAATGTGCTTCCTTGGGAGGTTAAAAAGGCTGCTGCCATTCACACTCCTTAAGACAGAGGTTGTCATGTTAACAGCCGAGACCAGTGAAATATGCAATGAAAACTAAAATTATAATTTTCAAAAAAACATCAAAAAGTTACAACAATATTATATTATCAGATATGACGACTTTGTCGTTTTGTGGAGGATTGCGGATTTAAGGTTTACACAGAATTACTACTTGGGTTCTTACCTGGCCTACTCTGGAAATATGCGTATTATTCCACGTGTTATTATCCACAAGGATTGTTCGATTGGCCATTGCTGTTATCTGATAGCCATAATCCCACCAGGACATAACTTTTGCATCCTAAGAAAGAAACTCATTCAGTTTAGCAGAGGCACAATATAAGGAATGAAAGCACTTGAAATGCTCTCATTCTACAGAAAATGGAATAATGAAGAATACTACCCAACTCATTCACAGACAGTTTAGTTGAGGAGAATATCACCACTGTTGAAAGGAAGATTAAAAGACTCAGGGGGTTATTGATATCGCCCTTTAAAAAAGTAGCAACCCAAGCAGTTATTTATTTTCTTATTTTTTTCTACATTAGGTTTGAAGCCTGGGTCTCTGGAGCTGAACCCCATTCATTTCAGTTCCGGGGACCCCTACTTCCCGAGATATTTACCTCCAAAGGGGATGCAGGTATCTGAGCAAAGTTTAAAGCTCTTGCATCCCGTGGGCCAATAGGAAGCCAAACCTGATGATGTCACCGCTTTCTATATGCCCACATTGCACAGGAGCTGTGAAACTGCTACTACATGAATCCTGGTAACCGAGCAGCTACCGGCACCACCTACGGATGTCTATTTCGGGAACCAAGGGGTCCATGCAGCTGAAATGAATGAGATTCAGTTCCAGAGATCCTGTGCTTCAAGCCTACGTTAAAATAATAATAAAATAAATTTTAAACAAAAAGAGATATGTGCTTGGATTTTTGCTTTAATAAATAACTATAGAAAAGCGTGGAACCTCGCTCTAACTGTGTGCATCTGTGTGCTGCCTTGAAAATGCTGAATGCAAATAATGTACACAGAGGTACTAAAGAGAAAAGATTCCTTTGTGGGCGCACCACAGATAAGTGGCAATGTTTGAATAAATTAAAATGGTATTTAATTAACAAATGTTAAAAAGAATGAGCATGCAAATAACTATATACACAAAACTAACTAATATTAAAAGCTAAGGATCACTGGGTGTAACAAATCTGCCTAGAGCTGGGTTTGGAACAAATATCCCAGTCTCTAGATCAGAGAAATAAGCACCTTAAATAATAGATGCGAGTGACTATGTATATCTACGTATACTATTGGAGCAGTAAGTTAATGGTGAAGGAACAAATAGTTGATATATAGTTCCTTAAACTCTGTGATTGCTCGGCAAATACCTATGAGGATGACACTTTAAATAGGTGGCACATGTTAGTGCATATAGTGGTCTATCAAACAGGGTGTTTTAAAGAGCACTGTAAATAAACATAGACACTGTCTCTATATGCACAGATATGTGGTTTGTAGCTTAGTGCTGTGAAGGCAGACAAATTACTATTTAAGGCAAGTTTATAGCCGACTGATAGTTATTACAGTCACATATGCTATTGCCCAGGAATTGTCTCATAGCTCATGCTTATAGTCATAAAAGCAACTTTAACCCTTCTGGGGTGAGCAAACAATTGCTCAGTTAGTGTTACTATAGTGTGCTAGACAGATTTGTTACACCCAGTGATCCTTAGCTTTTAATATATTAGTTTGTGTATATAGTTATTTTGATGCTCATTCTTTTTAACATTTGTTAAAGACCATTTTAATTTATTTAAACATTACCACTTATCTGTGGTGCGCCCAAAAAGGAATACTCTTTAGTACCTCTGTGTACATTATTTGCATTTAATAAATAACGGCCTCAGACAAAGCAGAATAAAGTCACCTGAGAAATCTGGTTGAACTAGTAGTCACAATTAGAGGGAAAAGCACCTCAACTCAGCACGGCTGTCCCACTATCAAACAGTGAAGGACAAAGCTGGGTGGGCATACAAATTAATAAAACCGCACTACCAAGTTAATTTTTCTTCCATCATGCACTGCACTCACTTTTGAGTAAGCTCAAAAAAACAGGAATGCGGGGAACACTGCTCCCAATTACTTTCCCTCCTGCTAAAATAGGGCAGGGAAATCTTTTTACAAATTATTCTGTCTTGCTACTTTCACTGCTGAGCAGTGTCAGAAGCTAGAATAATATGACCATGGGAGGCTGGCAGGCCACCCGTTAATTAGACATCCTTGCACCAAAGGCATACAAGTAGCCCAACATTTACTGTTGAATAAAAAGTTTGATTTATGAATCAGAAAAGTATTGGTTGCTACACACAAAAAGAACACTGGCTATATTTGAAGCTGCTGATTCAAGAGACCAAGGAAAGTTTCAAGAGCAGCTTTTAATTCAGCAGATGAACCGTGCCTTACCTCTGGGGTATTGTGTCTGAGCCAGTAATAAGCCTCTCTGAAATCGTCAAAGATGATCCTGCTACCATCACCTCCTCGGGCAGACAGCACAATGGAGGGGGAGGAATAGGCCTCGCTGGTGACCCATGTTGAATGGAAGGTGTAAGTGACCAGGAAAAACGCCATGACCAGAATCATGCCGCTGGCAACCTGTCCAAGGCCAAAATGAACAACATTAGCAGAAGCAGGGGGATCTTTTATAGATTGCAAGTCTTTATCATCATGTATAAATAGAAAGACTAACAAAACTCGTAACCAAGAAACACACAATGGAATATCTAATTTTCAAGTGTTACCAGAGACGGCATTCACTCAAAATCACCCAGAAGGCAAGTGATCCAGGCTGAAATGGAGTTCACATGTTTCACACAGAAGACCAATAAACAGAGGATCCTGCATACTGTAGCAGTATAGGCAAGAGAAAATGCCTGCACTATTTGTCAGACTTTTTAGCATAGAGAACTTAATGTTTAAAATAGTAGAACATGGAGCTGCCATGTCAATACTGTGGTGATGTCATTTACAAGCGCCCAGATATCAGACAAATGTAATCATTACCTTCAACTCTCCGTAGAAGACCGGAAGATAGTGCAGCTAAATTACCTAGCAACTCTAAGGCCTCGTCCCCACTGCTCGCCCTACGGCGTGCATGGTGCAAACACAATACGGCCCCTAAGGGGCCAGCCCCAGTCACTACCTGCCATTTTTGTCTTGGCACGGCGGCCGTTCAGTCAATGAAGGCGAACCAGCCGCGTGATGTCATGGCTACGCGCCCCCCCCCCAGGGGCCATAGCCTAGATCTTGCCTTTGCTCCCCCTGCCCCCTAGACCACAGCTGAAACTGGTGCACGCGCCGCTAGGCGCTCCAAAGCGCGTACACAGTGACTGTGGCTGGTGGATACATCACTACTAAAGAAATTCAGTTGAAATTAACTTAATTAAAATCACATTGTTTTCAAACACCCCCTCCTGTTACCAAATGGATCTGATGACGGGCAAAGCCTTAAAAACAGCATCACGACAAATGATACAGCAGTGATGCTATGCAGAGCATGGCAGCATTACCTGGCATAATTCAGCTTGATTTTGTTAATATTTAGGATATTAAACAGTTATGTCCTTGCAAGAAAAAGTCCAGATAAACGTTTAATTGAGACCTAGCCTGCATTTTACAAAATGGTGTTCTCTCTGCTTCCACGTATAACATTAATAGAACTCACATTTGTTAAAAAGCATAGCCCACTTAAAAAAAGGAAAGGTGTAAATATAGGGTCACTTGTTTATCACATGCGCAACTACATTTTTAATGGACAGATTTAAAAGCATTTTGCAGGGACACTAAAAAAAAAAAAAACAAACCCCAGTAATTTTCTAAAACCTTTTTTTAGAACCATATGACTATGGAAATGTGGCTGCAACGAGTACAGACTATATATATTCTGTAATATTTGTTATTATAATTTTCAAGGTCACCAAGATTCAGTTTACAGTTTTTGAAAAGATCTTAAATCAAAGCAATTTAGAGAAAGTTGTTTCAAAGTGCTCTCGCTTCTTCAAAAAAAGTGCATCTTAAAACCCTTTCTAGCACATTATCCATTTCACTTTTAATACCAATTCTTTTCGCAATAATGTTGGAGAGAGATCTTGTATTTTTCTATTGAACATAAAGGTATAATGTCCCAATAGGATATCATAGTTTTCAATTTATTAAAGGTCTCTCTAGTACTTTAAATTACATTTAAAACAAAAAAGCAATGCATAATATCTAGGAAATTACTTTTTTTTTTTTTTTAAATTGTTGAAGGAATGGACTTTCGCAGCATTTCTCACTTGCACCTTCAGACAAGTAGTAACTCACCTCATTTTTGATTGGGTAAGTCGAATCCTGCTGCTTTTTTGTTTTTTTGTCAGGTCGGCTTATGTCGAGGTTCTTAATGTAAGTGGATAATACCTGAGATACTCCGATGCCAGAGAGTATGCACATGACAGGAGCCAGTACCAGCATCAGACGCACCTGTTTAAAAACACACCTTATACCATTGTACAGAAAAGAGTCACCTTTTATACTAATGCAACAACGTTCAGTATTTTTGATTCAAAAATGGAGATTGTATGTTCATATAGGATGTTTATAACAAACCTCATTAAAATCAACATTTTACCTTGCCTGAAGTGCAACACCTTGAAACACCTTATTTTAGGAAATGCCACGTTACCGTACTTCGGGGAGTAAGAACAGGGGGTTTGTTTACATGCATAACCTATTGCAATTTCCAAATACGCCATTGTTAGTGTTTTGTGTAAGCTATATTTGTTATAATAAAACAAAAGAAATAGTGGGTTGGTTACGAGGAAGAGGGTATGTGTAATATACTCGATATGCTAACCCAGTCCCTATGTGCATAACTGATTTTACTCCTCGATCTTACTACAAAAACCTCTTACCATCACTGCAGAGAAGTACATGCTGGTCACCCCATACATGATGATGAAAATTCTGGCATCAGACAAGTTATTGAAGCAGTAATACAAACCAACTGTATAAAAAGAAACAAAAAAATAAATAAATAAAAAAGTGTGATAACTACTGCAATCCCTGTTATTTTCACACCTTCTTTAAATGCTTCATTTAGCCCTCAAAATAACAATGTTTCGGGGGGGGGGGGGGGGGGGAATGAACCAAACAAATTGTCAAAGTCAAGAATTTTTACAGACTTCCTTATGTCCCATACACATTAAATGAGCAATACTGCTTTTTTTTTGCGTTATAGGTTTGATGCATGGGTTTACAGAGCTGAGCCATGTTAATTTCAGCTCTGAGAACCCCTGCTTCCTGAGATACCTCCGTAGGGGGTGCCGGTACCAGCTATGGCTGGGCTGTGTGGGGCTATCACAATGGTGGCTAAAATGACCTGCGTCGCTTGGGCCAATAGGAAGCCACGACATCATCCCTTGCAGCTTCCTATTGGTCCGAGTGACCAGGAGATACCGGCACCCCCTATGGAGGCAATTATAAAATCGGGAAGCACAGTGTCCCGAGCTGAAACTAATGGGGTTGAGCTCCAGACACCCTTCTTCCACCTATTACAAAAAAAAAAAAAAAGTTCTGCTGCTTTAATTCACAATTTGAAAACATTGCATTGAAAAGTAAAAAGATGAAGTTCTCTCCATGCATCAAACATTTAAATTGTAATATGACATTACAGGAGCCAGAGTTGTCCTGCAATGCAATTATGGTTTTAAACGCATTAACAAAAACACATTATAAACTAGCTACAAGTTTAAAATCAAAGTCCAATAAGGTAAAAACAAACCTGGGAACATGAAAACAAGAAGCTGCAAGTCAAAGTAGTAAGATGACCACGTCGTAGGCTGATGCTCAGATACAGAAGCGATGATTGGAATATTGTTCTTGGCATAGGAGGGATCCAAAAGGGAATAGAAACGGCCAGTCCAGGGAGATATTTTACCTAGTGGAGAAGAATCAGTTACATTCAACAATAAGAGAACAAATGACAGAATTCACCAATTTTCTTTAAACAAAACTATTATGAAAGGCGTTTTACAACTAAAACTATCCAAGTTGGAAAGAAATAGTAAATGAAAATAGGAAAAGTGTCACAAAAAGTTTAGTATCTCCGACAATATTTGCACATATGGAAGGGGTAAATCGCTGCTCTGCAATACTGACAATGACCTTCCTGTAATACATACCTCTAAACTGTATTTTTATTACATAATAGAATTGCATGTAAAATCCACATACTGTACCTATGATTGTTATTTGTTAGTCTACACATTGTTAAAGCGGCTGATTGCATTTTATTATACAAGGATAAGAATGCAATTAAATAGGATTAACTAAATGAAAAGGAGTTGATAAAATAAATAATATCGTAGCAAACCCCTTAATTAACCAGCCGTCTATATTCATAAAACTAGCAAATATAATGCAGAAAGAAAAAAGGCAAGAGGGTAGAAATGTGTTTTACTTTGGAAAATGTGCCTGGATGTTCTGTACTGTACAAATTTAATTAAGACTATTTGCAGACGTCCCAAAGAAAGTTGGTGTTTTGCGGTATTCTGTTATCTCTGGGCAGCGGCATAACTAGCTACTGAAGGAGGATCTAATGTTATCAAAGTCCAGACCACAAGCATCTATGTTAAATTCCTGACAGTGGAAGAATCATACCAGTCAGCATCAGGACAGCGCCCACAGTGAGAAGAACAAAGCCAACCAGGGAGATGACGCTCCTGAAGAGGACCTCAAACTGCTGGGGGTTCAGCTTGCTCCGCAAGTAATCTACAAAGGCATGAATCTGACACAGTCCAAAGACCCCAAAAGCGGCCATGTGTTCAGATGACAGCACAGGCTGGGGAGAGATCAAAGGCAGGGTTACTGATCAGAGGAAACATTTAAGCGTAAGAGAAAATTTAACCAACTTACCGTAATTTTCTTTTCCTGGAACCATGGCAGTGGGCACTGTAGGGTTAACTATCCTCAGCTGATTATATCTATTTTTTTTTCAGTTGTATTTTTCAGCTATGGGAGAAGCCAAAGACTAACCTGCAGGTAGTGGGGGTGCCTTTTATGGCCTACCTGCAAGAATTCCATTTCCTGTCCTACTCAGCTGAGGATAGAGTTAACCCTACGGTGCCCACTGCCATGGTGAACAGTAAAGAGCATTTATACAATAGCTACCACTACTGCAGGGACATTCCCGTTATATCAAACGGCTTCAAATGGGAGCAGCACCATCTTGAAGACAGACTTACTGATTTTTAGTATCAATCTCTGACTTCAATGTAGACGACAATCTGGAGTTTGAATCCTCCAAATAAATGTAAATCTCCAAAACATACAAAGTCTCATTTGGGTCCGTAAGAGCTTTGTTGCAAATACAAAGCATACATTTTAGTGCCATGTATAGCGGACGGTGTACTCAGCATTTTACTATACACGTATTGCAATAAAAGGGATACTCTCTAGCATAAACCCCAATGAACAGATGGGAAATTACTGCCCTGATGTACAACAGACTTATAAAAGTAGTCAATAAAGTGCAAATTGGCATTGCAATCAGCAAAAATCATGGGTTCTTCATGATGTATATGGCTAGTAAAACACGAAAATATTAAACAGTTCCCCTTATAATGGCATCATGGAGACACTTGCTGCAGCTTTAATACTTAATATCGTGAAGCAATGTTAGATGGGTCAGCATTTACAACAACAAATTATCTACTAATGAAATTTTAAAAATTACAATAAAAACGATTATCTGAAGCAAATCTTACATTGGCTAAAGGCACAAACAACTGTAGAAACAAAATGACACATTACTACCCAAACAGAATACCTTGTTTTTCTCCTTTCAAAATTAACCTCATCTGTTAACAAACCTGTGAAAATAGTGTTTACACAGATGTTAGAAGATGGGTGTGCAAATATGTAAATTATTTTAGCCAGTATAAATTCAAATCAAATGTTCCCATGCAACCACAACCAAGTGGTTAGCTTCCTGTGCAGCAAGGGATAAATTAGTTTAGGCATTTCATTGCATTCAGTCCTATGTGTGAACTGATCTTTTTTGTACAGCACATTTTTGGACAGACAGGGTAACGTTGCTCTGTTTATACATTGTTCTAGCTTCTAGCTCCATGTAGTTACCTGGAATCCGACAAAGGAGATCTGCATGGACAGGATGGTTCCCAAGCAGTAAACTGTGCAGTAAGCCACGTAGATGCGGTGGGAGAAACGTCCAGTCAGCATCAGAACCAGGACATGCAGAGGGATCAAGTTAATCAGAAAGACATAACCACCCCAGGAGGAGACCTTGTTGGAAAATAATTATAAGAAACATATCTCAGATGTTTTTCAATTACACACATTCAGTTCTACAGACCAACAGTTTATCATGTTGCACAAAGTTAAACAAAGGCTTTTATCTGCATGTTGTGTTTAATGTACCTTTTACCATGGAGGGTTCTTGTCAATTTTCTTTACCCACTATTACAATGAAAACTCAAATCATAGGGTTTTAAGTATATGTAAAGTAAGTGTACATGCGCCTTAAACATGATCCACCAATTGTTCGAGCCGATGTCACAAATTAAAAAGGAACCATCCGTCCTTCAAAGGGCAGAAGGACTACATTTCATACACATTGAGACAAGAGGCAAACCTATCCTCAGAGATAAATTAACACAGCATAAAAAGAAATCTTTGTAGAACGTATAAATGGCTTTAAAGCATCAAAAAAAAAATGTAATCTAGCATAATTGATTGGCAAATTACATTAAGCATGCAATTAAGGATGCAATTAAGCATGCAATTTTGCTGGGAAATGTGTTTATGGAAGAGAACAAACTGCTTCCATCCACTCTTGGCCTGCAATCAGTCCTATTAGGCCTCCTATGGAGGTGACCCAGGTTATTTTTTTGCATTAAATGGGCCAATAAAACAATGACAAATGTTATGCTTGTAACAGTAGTGACTGTGCACAGATATACCAGAGATTTGACCTGATCTTTAGGTTATCTTCAAATGCATCATAAAAAATCCTGAGACTGTTCTGGCTAGCAGACAAAAAGATGACAGAAAAGGCACTTTCCATTTCCTTACAGATTTAAGTATGATAATTAAAAATCGGATGCAATTCCCAAGTATAAAAAGATAGGATTTGTGGCGGGCAAAATCAGGCATGTGCAACTATATCAAATGTGAGGGGGTGTTCTGTGTTACAGATCTCCAATATCTGCTCCCTACCTCAAATCTAAAAGATGCGTTAGCAAAAATATTAGCTATGCCTTTAGCAAAATTATACACATTCAACGCTGAGGGTAGTATTGTTCTATGGGTTATATGATATTTTATACGCTCAGATTTATTTGGGTTTAAAATCATGCTCTCTCCCAGCTATAAAAGGTCATGAAAGATTGATAAGTCAGAGATAAAACAATCCCACATTAGGCTGGCCTGTCAATGGTGCAAATTTGAGCATAAAAAACAATGCATGGAGTATCTAAAGCAGAAATCAATAGGGGGTTGGTATTATATCCATAACACGAGTTATCAAATTCAAGACTTCTTTGAAGGAATCATAAGCTGCGCTTATAGTGCCTTGCAACGGCGACGGCACGCCGCTCCAAATAAAATACAGTGACTCCATCGCAAGCGCTTATAGTAAGCGCGACGGCGACTGAGCGGCAAAAAACATTTGAAGCCGGGTCCATTTCATTTTTTAGAGACAGTCGCCACATGTGACTGTCTCTAAACCAGAGGCCGCGGCCCGACCCCTTTCGTGACGTCGCTGGCGACAGTCGCGGAAAACCCAATTATAACTTTCGCAGGTGGCGACGTCAGACACGTCGCCAGCATTATAAGCGCGCCCTAATGTTCATTGGTAACAGGTTTTCTGCTTATTAAACCATTTATATTTTTTATGTTTTTGCTAAATTTGTTGTCTAAACAAGCACTATACCCTTTTCGCATATTGAAAGTAAAATTGTATAATTACGGTCTTTGCGTTCCAATGGAACCTAGTAACTTTTTGAAGAGATTAACTGCATTTTCTGATATTTTGCTACATTGGTGTTGTGTTCATTACATCTTTTTCTAGTAAAACATGGGATCAGACACTCGAGGCCAAGATCTTTAACTATTCTTGGTGGTGACAGCAATTGAGGTGTTGTGCGATGGTTTTTGGTGAGTTATTGCACATTTTTAGTGCCCAGTGGTGGTGAGTGAGCTGGATGTTTTAGCCCTTTTCACATACACAAGTCACATGCACACAGGCGTGGCATTCGTGACTGTTTGCTTTGATGTGAACAGACTCAGCATTTAAGGGAGACCTGCTTTATGGTGCAGTTGCCAACATGTATGGAAATGTTAACAGATAAACACTCCCAATATTTGACCTTACTAAAAATTGCTTTTTTTTTTTTTTTTTTTTCACAGAGAAGGGGACAGGCCAAGTGTTTAGTCAACGACATTTTTCTGTGCAGTTGAAAATGGACACGTTTGTCTGTATTTGCATGTTTATTTAAGAATGAGGCGTGGCAGGTGAGTTCAGGTATTGAAAGTCACCAATTCAACCAAGGACTAAAAGCAGCAATTCATTTATTTGTAGAATACACATCAGAAAGTGTGTGTCTTAAAGGCAATAGACTATGAATTGCGGTGTTTCTAAGCCTGGTCAGCTTCACTTCAATAAACTCCATCAAAAATAGCTTATGTTTGACATCTTCACTGCAAATTCCTTTTGTCCATGTTCTGTTACCAAGGAGGACGCTTCATACATAAAATAAAAAGGCCTCCCCCCACCCCCCCACAGAAGCCTATACAAGTTGAACGCTTATAATGCGCATATCTTGCCCACTGAGAATGTCCAGGTCTTCTTATAAAAAATAAAACTGAACTCCCAGACACCTAATATTTCAAGCACTTTTATCTCCTAAAGGAAGCACTGAAAAGGGCAATGCAACAAACTGAAGGAAAAAACACCCATTGCATTTATGTACACCACATTATTTTGTCACACAGTTTATCCATTAACAAGTCAAGGGACAATTTTCTTTTTTTAACTTGATTTGGATTTTAAGTGATTTACTTGGGAATTTTCCCAAGACACATTGCACATCTAGTAACATTTATTATTATAACATGATGCTTAACACGTTTGCTGCAAGCGCAGTTTCCCCATCACCAATAGATGGTCCTTGCCCATGGGTATTCACATAGAGCCTGCATTTAAACAGTATTTGGGACACTAATGTAAGTGTTACGAGAAGGAGCCATCCTTGTAATTTAGCATCTGTATGGTTATCTATAATGGTGTTCTTAAATACTAAAACTGCATATGGTAATCATAGGCTAAACAGAAAAGAAAATTCATTAGCAGCCTGCAAATACCAAGACTTAGAAGTTCATTTTAATTACAGCACAAATTTTACATGAAACATACGGCATCGTTTTGTGGCACCCACTGAGTTTTACACACAGTGTGCAATAGAGAACACAACTCCGTGGCAAAAGTTAGACATTTAGTCTTTTTAACAATGCACAACATTTCGGGGAAATCCCTTCTTCCTAGGGAGCAATTTCTGCAGGGATTCTCGCTTTCCTGCTAGGGCACCAACCACCATTAAAAAAAAAAAAAAAAAAAAAAGAGTGTAGAGCGCCCGCCATGTTTGGATCCTTTGAAGTTTCTACACAGTGCTAACTTAAGTATAAATCCACTATTTTAAGCCAAGTATGCATGATTTATCGAAACTGAATTAAAAACAGACGTAGATAATGGAGAAAACAAATAGCAGATGCACCAAGAAGTTGCCATGCTATTGTACCCAGTAGAAAACACTAACCATGTAGAAGTATGCAAGAGCACACATGGCAGCCCAGTAGATTGATCCAGTCTTCACTGATTTGATCCACATGTAGTAAGTGAGGAGCATGCAGAAAATAGCAATACCTAAAAGAAACCAGTTTCAAATAATGGAATACCTGAAAAAAGGATCTGTTTTGCAAACACTAAATAAAATAAAACTTGAAATGCCCTATTTCTTTCATATTATAGTAGTGATAAACATTTATATAGCAAGTTCTGTCAATATATTAGAATATATTCTGGGCAACATCACAGTTCTAGAGAATAAAAATTACATATTTTCTGTTCCAACTTATATATGGTTTGTGATGCCGTAGGGAAATAACGGGGACAATTCTTACCTTCATTGTCGTAGGAGCCAGCCACTGAACGGGAGATGTAGCCTGGCACAACCGCAATCATGGCTGCAGCCAAGAGACCAGCGCCTGCATCCTGAGTGGAGCAAGGCACAGTTAAATGTCAGCATGGGCAATGAACAATTTATCATTTAGCCACCATAAGGACACAAAAACCCTTAATTATGACAGTGGACATATTACTTCTAAAACATTTAATACTTCTATTTATCATTGTTTTTATATTTGTTCACATTTATAGTCTCTTATGAATAGTCATGCGTATTATGATTTATGAAAACGTTTAAATATTTACTGTGACGGTAGGGGTAGATTTGGCTGCTTTGAATAAAGATTAAGCCAGCCATTACCCCTAATGTGTAGTTCTATATACTGTGCCCATGTTGGGCAGATGTGTAGTGTAGCCTGGCTCCAGCACAGGGACCAGGGGTTAACATTGTGTTCAGGATGGAATGTTGCAGGTTTCACGTAACTTTTCATTTAAAACAACCTTTTGCATTTAACCCACTAATCAGGGGGCCAAGTAACATTAGAGGCACCTGCCATTGACCCTCCGTATGTGTATCCATGATGTCACCATGGAGTATAAAAGGTGGGGGGGGGGGTGATGGCCCCTGTTAGTAGTTCCAGTCATGGGCTCATTAGGTTCCAGAGTTCCTGCTGTGCCTGATTAGGGGTTCTGATAGCAGTTCCTGCTACACACTGCGTGAGAGCATAACGGGGAAATTTTCCTAACGGAGCTCACCGCCCTTAGGCCTGTAGGGTGTTCCCCAGTTGGGCGAGAGTGTGTTTTAAGTGTAAGGCTGCGCTTATAGTGCCGGTGATGGCGCATCAAAACAAATGCATTGCCGCTGTCACAATCGCTGGAAGTCATCTCAATTTGATTTTTCCAGCGACCGCAGCCCAACGTCACCGTCGCTATAAGCGTTGCCTTAGACAGTTGTGGATACCATTATCCAATAAATTCATTATTTATTAACTCTGTAGTTCTGCCTGGTGCATTGATCCCTGGTTTATTTGTCCTGGTCTCCAGTGACATTTATCATAAAAGGTTTCTCCTCATTATCTGATGAGTGTGGAGCCTTGTACTTAAAAGGTGCAGTCTACATACACAGTGTCACATTTAAGGTAGTGTGTGTGTGTGTGTGTACACATACACACTAACCTTAAATGCTGCCAAGTTGGACTACATTTAAAATATGAAGAGTCATCATTCTTATAGTGATCAAACATTTTAATGCAACACAATCTGCTTTTATAAACTGATCACATTTGAGATGTATTTAACCCATAGCTTCCAGAAGAATCTGCAACTCTGTATGTTGCAAGCTTCCCTCGCAGCAATACTGCTGGCAGGGGTTCTCAACTCCTCAAGAGCACCCAACAGGTCAGGTTTTCAGGATATCCCTGCTTCGAAGACTGAGTCAACTGTGCTGAAGCTGAGATATCCTAAAGACCTGACCTGTTGGAGGGGAGGAGAAGTCTCTTGAGGACTGGAGTTGAAAACCTCTGGGCTAAGGAATACCGTACAAATGAGGAGCACTCTCCAATTCTCACTGTAGGATCATACCTTCCATGTACAGGACTGCACACTCAATGCTCAGTCGTTAAGCTTTCTATCGTCACAGCAGGACTGTGCTTGGGTGTGTTCTGTACATGAAACTTTACCCTTGTTAAACTACCCGTAATTGGGGTGTTTTTCCCCTTGATTACAGCCACTTAAGTGGAGCATTCAGTAATCATGTACAGTGCTCCTTACCAAGTCACTTTGGACAGGGCTAAAGGTAAAATGAGCTTGATGCAAAAAGTGATACAACAGGTCCTCTCCCGCACACCAGAAATGCCAGTCCTACCAAGAAGTTTTATTAAAATAACAATTCCATGCTGAGGGTTTAATACTTTTAAGCTTCAAACTCAGAAATCACCCAGAAAAAGTCTTACTTTCAACTCTTTTGTTAGATGGTAAGTGACTATGGTTGTGAAGGAAGAGAAGAGAGGAGCCAGGAACACACAAACGTTTCGGATGTCAATTGTGACGTGGAAAAAGTGCAGAATATGGTAAATCGCTGCCGATGTTATCATCAAACCTGGAGTGCAAAGAAGACACAACATATAAAATGGTCATTGTCAGACATCAGAACTAGGTACTAACGAGGGGGTGTTGTATAAATCCTTGTCTTAATTCTCAGTGCTAAAAGCAGCAATGCGGTTTCATTTTTGTAAATTAAGGATTAAAGCATGGGTTCTCCGGAAATGAACGGTGTTAATTTCAGCTCCGGGACCCCCTGCTTCCAGAGATGCTTACCTCTGTAACAGTGCTGGTATCTCGTGTGAACTTGAAATATCCCAGTCACGTGGGCCAACAGGAAGCCGTTCCGGATGATGTCACAGCTTTCTATTGGCCCGCGGTACATTTAAACACCACCATTATTGTTAGTCACACAGTTCCCTGGCTGCATAGATACCAGCATCGCTTCAGAGGTATTTCTGGAAGCAGGGGGTCTCCGGAGCTAAAATTAACACAGTTAAGTTCCAGAGACTCCAAGCTTCAATCCTATAGTAATAATAAACATTTTTTAATTTGTATTGCTGCTTTAAGTGGGATACATCACCGGCTACATTTTGTAGCAGTGTAAAGCCAATACAAAAAAACCCCCACGATATTATGACAAACTACAGATGGCCAGCATTGGGAAAATGTAGTCTAAAATGCTTCAAGGAGCCCCAGGGTTCCACGGAACCATGGTTGGGAATCACTGGTCTAAGCCAATCAGAGACCGCGGCCCACCCCCTTTCATGACGTCGCTGAAAATCAAATTATAACTTTCGCTGGTGGCGATGTCACCGGTCGCGTCGCCAGCACTATAAGCGCGGCCTAATTGTTTACTACTCCATGTGCTCCAGTTAGATACGTCTGTAAAGCGCAGCGATATTGTTGACACTGTTTCAATAAACATACTTGCAGTACATCGTTAATCAGCATAGCCAGTGGCTTGAATTTGTGCTGAATAAACACAGCAATCTTGATTTATGGCAACAAGTAACCCAGAGTTACCTGCTCATTAAGGTGACATTGCCTGAGAAAGCATTTCTGAAGCGTAAAACAGGCTGAATGGGGATGCCTTTCATTCATTGCAATTCTTTTATAGCACTGATTGATATGAAAGGGCTAGAAGAAAAGCCAATGTTTTTGTATTCTTGGGCAGATTAACTAATGAACATTGCTAAATAAAACGACATTAATGCAGCAATAGTGGCTAGAATCTATAAGGAATCCATCTTGATCTTAGAAACTAGGCTAAATTAAGGGTTATATAATCACAGAGGTGTACCTAAAGAAGGTACAGAAGATCCCTGATGTAGGCGCACTGCAGACCTTTATAGAATAATACGGTCAGAGGTGAAAAAAAAAAATATATATATATATATATATATATATATAAAACACTTTATTAATTAATTCAAATGTAATTAAAAACGGTGTATACCCTCTAATAGGGTGTACATCTAATAGCTAGAGTTATTCAGTGTCAATGTACGTTGTATTGATATTCTGTGTATCCAGTAACCAGGTAGTGCTGTTAGGTGGAGATGTAAGTCTCCACCTAACAGCACTACCTGGCTACTAGATACACTGAATATCAATACAACGTACATTGACACTGAGTAACTCTAGCTATTAGAGGGTATACACCGTTTTTAATTACATTTGAATTAATTAATAGTGTTTTTATTTATATACATTTTTTTTCACCTCTGACCATATTATTCTTTAGGTACACCTCTGTGATTATATTTGCTATTCTCCCCAGGCAGCACGCACTCACCATCAAGGGGTGTGAGCAAGGTCTCTCTGTATAGTAAATTAAAGGTTACCTGGATAGATTGTTCCCCCTATGATCCTCCCCAGTGGATACCAGGCTCGATCATCAAACCAATTATGGAATTTATAAAAACCCTCCTCCGTCAAAAACCTGGTGGTTCGGTAGTTGAAATACCTAGAAAATCAGAAAAATATAGGGTTTGTATTACGGACACTAGAAGTCAGCCATGAAGAGAACGTTTAGATTGTGTTGCCTGCTGGAATTATTCCTTATTGGCTGAAGAACGGACAAATGTCCATGAACAAACCTTTTTGCTGCCAGTGGAGCCACCAAGCCATTGCAATGTGTTACTAGGCAGACTGCAGGGAAAAGGTTTACCTTTACAAATATTGTATATTAGTTAACGTTACAAGCAGGTCTCCAAGAATGATCTAGTCTGGGCACTGTACAAGACGTTGCAATTCATTATCATCATTATACTACTGTATTTTATATCAGGAGTGTTTCCATCTTTAGGCCAACAAACAGGAAGACGTCCGCTATAGCTAATCCCAGTGTAGGAACTAAATTATAAGCAGTACCTACGATAGATATATATGTAAATCTGTACAATGTGTCGTCTAAACGACTGGCTTCTCTCTTACATTCCTTTGAAAGCAAACACAATATTAACATTGAGCATCTCAATGAGTGCTGATATGGTACAGCTCAACCCCGTTAACGTGATGTAAGCGTGGCTCCCAATTTATTTATGAATACTTTACAACACAATTATTGGTATCTTAAATACTTTATTGTACAATGCATACAACTGTACATTATTTCTAACGCTTATATCGCGATGTGATTCTTTGGACCCAAAGCACAGCGTTATAAGAGGGTTGAGCTGTATTGTGCGGTTTAGGTAACCATGCCATATGCTATGAATGACTGATTGTGTGTCGGCGGTTTACCTTAGTGTGGTTTCAAAAAAACAAAAATGTATGGCCAAAACAAGTACCCTCCAAAAGGAGTGTTGCTGCATAAACTGAACCTGTCACACTTGGATTACGCAAAATTGGTGTAGGGTGCGATATCTTTTAGTGGACCAACATTAGAGTCATGCATACTGTACAGAGTTTGAAACTCCATAGGTGTATTCTTCAGGTGCAAGATAAAAAAAAAATATCTATATGTAAATGGTATTGTAACATACAAAGAATAAATAAAAAAAATTCTCCAGGACTATTATGGTTTCTAGAGCTTTGTGGTTTCTTGGAATAATCTAGTTTAGTGCAAATTCACAGATTCCTGTAATCCCTATATGCAAGTCACTCTAGTTTTAGTTAATCCAACCGATCAAACTAATGTCTTTAACTACATGATTTATTCAATTCGGGCTGGAGAATGAAGAATCACAAGCAAGCTCTCTCTCAGCCTGCATTTCTCAACATTACGATCTTAAGAACTACTACCTAAACTGGTAAAACTTGCTTCCCCTCCAGCTTTAACATTTCAGCTTCATTTTCCATATTAGCAATTTATTACTATGGCCCTTATTCTATAAAGTGCGATACTGCACGGAAAGCCCTGCTGATTCCGTGCCGTGTTAGCACACTTTATAGAATAAATGGCCTAAGGTGAAAACCGATTATTAGTTGTTTCAGGAACAAGCTAAAGGATAAAAATAAAACAGACTAGAAAATTGTACTTACGGATCAAACTCATGGATAACACTTTCAAATCTCAAGACGGAGAACAATCTGGTGGAAAAGGCTGGGGAGGAAAGCAACATAAAGGCACTTAACAGATGAGCAAAGTCAGGGCTAAAAAAGGAGAAGGAATCCCCATAAAAACTGGATGATTTAGATCTTTATTTGGATCGTGTGTATTGATATCATCATATCAATACACAGATTGTTCACCTAGTGACCCCGTAGCGTCATTTGACAACTCGCGAGAGAGTTACAGTGGCCCCGCGCTCTTCCCCAAGGCATTTAAATGAAATGCTGGGGGACCGCACGAGGCCTCTGTAACTCACTCACGAGTTATCAAATAACGCTACGGGGTCAAGTGCTGTCACATGACACAGATCTGTCATTTGACGCTTGATATAAGGGGAGGGGGTGCGCGAGCAGTGGTGGAGAGCAGCAGGAGGGTGTATGGTAAAAAGTTTGCGCACCCCTGGTATAGAGCACTGTATTACTCATATCTCCGGCAGTTGAACATTGAGAGGAGGAGATCTATGGTTGTTTTAAACCTGGTTGTGAAATGAAGCAATAAGATTTAGAAAAGACTACTAGACCCGGTTATCTTACCACAGGAAGCCTAGAACTTGTACTTTATGAAGTTGAACTTCCCATACAATTGCATTCTATACGACACATCGTGCCCTTTTCTTTACATTTTTATTAAATTAAAATGGTCAGTGGAAAACAACCTCTTCGGCAGTTATAGGGTGTCGTCTCTTTACTTTCTAGAACCTTGTGTGCGAGAGACACAAGTAAATACGGTTGGGAATGTTTCTGCTTAACGAAGAACCTACATGGAGTGCAGAGAAATATTCAGATACTCACACAGCACTGCTGCCATAGACAGGATGAGGAGCTTGAGGAGAGTGTCCTGTTTCTCGTAGGACAGGCGCAAAAATCCTAATCGAGTCATTTTCACATGAAGGGATGGGACAGACAACACTCAAAAACACCTGCAAAAAAAATGAGGTTACAATAAAAAATATTAAATAGGTAAATCTATAAACACATAAAAAACATGGTCTCAAAAAGAGTTCAATATAAATATTTCCTGGAGTTTACAGTACACAAATGACGACATCATTTTACGTTTTTCATCCCAATCACATTACATGGTTACATTTTCCGACAGATTTATAATTTGCAAATGTGTTTAAGGGATTTTTTTTTTTTTTTTTAAATGTCACCACGAGATTTTCTAGGTGTTGCTTTTGTAAAGAAACCATGACATCTGTCCCCATTGGAACTATCGCTTAATTCTTTAGTTAGGTATGAGCACTTCCTATTACGTTCAAGTACTGCTGACATACATATATACTGTACATACATACAATAGTCAAAATGGTAGAAAAGGTGGCACAGGAGTATTCCCCATTAAATCTCAGTATAATGTTGCCAAGAAGGACTGAACTTATCTTGTCTCTAACCAGAGATCACTACTACTCATGTCAAAAAGGTTAAGTCATTGAAACCAGTCATTGTGTCTAGCCAATTCAAATATGGAGGCTCACCAAGTATCCACGCTCAGACGTAAGCATGTGTGTCCGGACGGACGACTAGAGCAGTATCTGCGAGAATTACCTCAGGCTATTCGTGCCGATATGCATATTCCTTTGAGTGTGCATTTTATATATCTTTTTGATGCAAAAGTACTGTATGTACATAAACTTCTTGATCGATAAACTTTCCTGTGTTTCATCTCCAAAGCATCCTGATGGTTAAATGAAGACTATTCCAAAATTTATTTCAGTTTGTGCTGCAAAATCTATGGTTGAACCCGCGTGAACAATAAAAAAATTCAGTGAACCCACTTACAGTACTGAAACTTCTGAATTTTTCTTCACACTTTTTGTAAATAAACACTCGTTGAAAATAAATAGTACAACAACGTCACCACTTCCACCCTTCCTTAAATTAAATGCCATAACTACTTCCTGCTTGTTTTTATATGCTGGACAACACCAATAAATGGAAATATTTTAGTAAATGGGGCCAAGCAAAAATGGCTAGATTCAAGCGTGCAAGAAAGCTAACAGGACACCGGCTGATTTTGTGAAAGGGAGGGATTTTAATGACATCGATTTGCCCCTTTGTTATTTGCATCTTGACCTGCTGCTTTTCAATTCACTAGTCAATTGAACAAAAGGCCTTCATAATACATACAAAATAAAGTTGATCATAAAACCAACTGCAATGTATAAACAATATATGTCATAAGGACTATGTTAGTATGAACAACAAAACTGCATTAATCATACTGAGCTTTGCAAAAGAAGACCAAAGTGACAGGTGCGTCAACACAGTTTAATTACCAGAATTTCCACTTGGAGCACAAGAAATTAACACAGCTTAAAGACCGACTAAAATTTGTAAGATGCAACATGACTGAAATGTAAAAAACCTTCATGGAAATCCATCCAGGAATGATTTGCAAAGTAATATCAAACTGGAAGTATCAATACAGCTGTAATAGATTACCAATCATTCTGGCTGCTTCTTCTAGTGGAATAGCACAAACCTGTCCTTGATATAGTCATGTAAAATACAGATGTTAGGAGAGGATTTTTTTTTTTTTTTAAAGGACCTATACTGTTAATTTCCGAATCCTAACTGCATTTCGTTGAGATACTATGTCATAAAGGACATTTAAAAAAAAAAAAAAAAAAAAAACACACACTTTTAGGCTCCTAAACTGCAATATGCAAGAGAATTACAAATTTGGCAGCAATTGCACTGCTTGTCACGTTACTGATCAATTTATTTGCATTGGAAATTGCACGATAATGTGGTCAAACTTGCCAAAGCGCATTATGGTGCGAAAACATCTGCAATTCTTTACCTGCCAACCAATCCGTATTATAGAGACATCTGTGCAAAGCAGCAGTATTTGGCACACTTTGTATTGCACCGTCACATTCTTTTTCTGGTACGGTTTGCATGAGAAGTTGACGATTGCCTCACAGACAAGACAACAAAATCCCCACAGGGCAGATTCTCTATTCCTGCCAAGCTCTATTTTTCGTTTTGATCTTGCACACTTTCAGAGCTACGAGCATCATAATGTAGCCCTGGCTGCAACTACATGAAAGTAGCTGCCAGCATTTTTTTATTTTTTATTTCTCAACATATTCCTTCTATAATGCTCTGCAGGCTCTTCTGGCAACAACAGTGTTGAAGCAGCGATACTATATTCCTTTCCCCCACACTACCTTCTTTTTTTCTTATTTTTGTATATAAGGCATCATAAAAATGTTTAATGCTACATTCTTACCGAAGTTAGCAATCGTTTGGTGCTCCGGTTATAAATCTGTAACAATCCTCAGTGAGCCTAACGAAATGGCTGTCTTTCAGTTTCAATCAATCCTTCAGTCAGTGTGGCTCAGCAGCTACAATATATCCTGATATTACCAAGGTAACATTGACTATTGCTACAGCTCACACTGCTGGGAATATTGGTCAAAATTGATCAGTAACGGAAAGTGTTGCAAATATCTTGCACTGCTTGGGAGTTGGGCTAAAACCTGCTATAGGCTTCGACCCCGGTGCGCGCCTGCACAATGCGCGATGGCCTTTGCCAAAAGACAAGAATTTTGTCTTTTGGCGCGGCGGCTGAGCATTGGCCACGTCACGGCGGCGGTTCAGCCGAGGGTGAACCAGCCGAGTGACGTCATGGCCACGCCCCCCAGTCGCGAGTGATCTGGAGAAGTCTATCAGATCGCTTGGCTGGAGGGGGAGAGCGCAGCATTGGGCCGTAGCCATAAAAATCAAAGCATGCTTTCAACAACCACGCAGCTTAAATTTTTTTTTTACGTTTTAATATATGCAGATTTGATTACCTTTATTGAAAACTAATTAACTAAGCCGTCGATAGACTCTTTCGTGTGTGTGATCGCTCAGCAACATCCTGCTTCCCAGGGTTCACTAAATGGCTAGCTGCCTTTCGGTTTCAAATCAATCCTTCAGTCAGTGTAACTCAGCAGCTACAACGTAAGGTAACATTATCTATTGTTACAGTTTGCAGCTCAAACTGCTGGGAATATTAGCAATACATTATCACAAACAGAAAAGTGTTACAAACATCTTGCACTGCTGGGTGTGTGCGCTAAAGTAGGGGTGTGCAAACATCTCCGTGTGCACCCCTGCCTGCTCTCCTCGGCGCCTCGCGATCACCCCATGGCGTTGAATAACGCGCAGGGTCATGTGACGTCACCATAGTAACGTGACCCGCAGTGTCATTTGACGCGTCACGGGAAGGTAAGTGTGTTATAGAGGTCTCGCGAGGTCCCCCGGCATTTAATTTAAATGCCTTGGGGGAGAGCGCAGCACCTCTATACCTGCCACGACACCCAAGAAAATCTAGCACCCCCCAGCTAAAAAAAAAATCACAAGATGCGCAGTATAATAATAAAAAAAATAGTATTATCTTGTACTACAGAACTGATTTTAGAAAATATAAGATTTCACAAGTTTTGCTTCTTTCAAGAAGCACTCCAGGTTGCATTTCTGGCTGTGTTTATTTATTCTAGTTATAGGATTGAAGCAGGGGTTCCCCAGAGCTAAACAACGTTAATTTTAGCTCTGGGGACCCCCCTGCTTCCCGAGATACTTCCCTCCGTAGGGAGTGCCGGTATATCTACAGGTAGCGCTACGAAGGGGCTTGTTAGTGCCAGCACGAAGGGGCTTGTTAGTGCCAGCATAAGAGCGGCTCCAAGCAGATGATTGCCGAGATACCTCTGTAGGGGGCGCCAACATCCTTCATATTTAAAAGTCCCGGTCCTGCGGGCCAATCGGAAGCTGTGACATCATCCCTTCTGGCTTCATATTGGCCCGCATGACTAGTGACATGTAAATATGAATGATACTAGCACCCCCTACAGAGGTATCTCAGCAATCATCTCCCCGGAGCTGAAATTAACACAGTTCAGCTCTTTAGAGCCCCTGCTTCAATCCTAGAACCAACATAAACAAAGCAAGAAATGCAACCTAGAGTGCTGCTTTGGGAGGCATCTTTGCAAAGCCTATCTGCATATATCACAATGGTGAAGTCACACTATCATGTTCTATTCAACCATGGAAATTCATACAAGAATGCCATCTATGCAAAATAAATATAAATAAAAAAAAGGCCTGGGAACAAAATCGGCTTTTGATATATTGTTGGCATACCATCCTGTTGAATCAATTAAGTTATATAAATATAATAAAGGTTTGTTTGCCTGTTTTCCTCAAGACGCTTAAACTGCCACAAGCGAGAGGTGGTAAGAGAACTCAAATACGCATAAGAGAAAAAAGTCAGTTACATTCATAAAAAGGATTTCATATCTTCAGTACTGAAAGGGGGAAAAAATAAAAATAAAAAAAGCACTTGGAAAATGCACTCTGGGACACTGGAGTTTGTCTCTTAAACCCTGCAGTGAC
This sequence comes from Ascaphus truei, assembly GCF_040206685.1. NCBI lineage: Eukaryota > Metazoa > Chordata > Amphibia > Anura > Ascaphidae > Ascaphus > Ascaphus truei. Next base: position 56,250,470 of record NC_134488.1, on the reverse strand, counting down.
AGAGTGGATCGGCTATACCTGTAGTGGCCAACTGCAGTTCAAGGACAACCAACAGGCCAGGTTCTAGGGATACTTCTGCTTTAGCACAGGTTTGAGCCACCTGTGCTGAAATAGGGATTTCCCTAAAACCTGACCTGTTGTTGCCCTTGAAAACTGGAGTTGGCTACCCCTGTAGTATAGCAACCAAAGGGTGCTCAGTATATTCAAATTAACTACAAAAAATGGCATGGACTAAAAAGTATGAAGTTTTTCCTTTAGGCTATTGAATATTTTCCAGCCTTATGAATGCTAAAACATTCAATTTGTCACTTGTGACATTCTGAGGTAGGGAGACAAGATAGGTTATTATACGATTTCCTCAAAGTTGACACTGGGTGCCCATTACATTTATGCGTTTAAATTCTAAATACCGCCAATTGTAGTACGAGACATCAGTCTACAAAATACTTATTAGAAAAGTGACGTTTTGCATGTGTTCTGTGACCATTAATTGCCATGCCATGGTTAGGACAGATTTTGTCTGCCCGGCTTTTAAACCACTTTACCAAGAACGGTGACTTTGAAAATCCTTCTTAACCACCGTTGTCTTAAGAATTGCCTGCAGTAGTGTCACAACTAGTTTTTTTAAACATGGGATTAAAGCAGAGTGTCTCTGGAACGGAACCCAATTCATTCAGTTCTATAGAGCCCCTGCTTCCCGAGATAGACGGTGCTAGAAGCCACTCTGCTCGACAACCAGGGTTTATGTAATGGCAGAGTTTAAGCTCCCGTACCTTGCAGGCCAATAGGTACCCGTGACATCAGGTTTGGCTTCCTGTTGGCCGACGTGAGAGCTTTAAAAACCTTGCCGAGATACCGGCACCCCCTACAAAGTTCTGTATCTCAGGAAACAGGGGGTCCCGGAGTTTCAATTAATTGTGTAATGCTCCGGAGATCCGGAGCTTCAAAAACATGTTAAAAAAGAAGAAAGGAAAAAAGCAACTTGGATTGCTCCTTTAACACTTCAATAAACTCCATGCCAGCTGAGAAGTGGCAAAATGCTGCATTCTGCCTAATCCTAATAAATTGCCCTTTCAAACAGATACATGTTAAAAGAAGAAATCCCGAAGAAGTTTAAAAAAAAAAAAAAAAAAAAAAACACCCACAAGCCTTTGAATTCATATCATATGCACTTAAGTTTTCAGCACAATCATTATTTATTATTTCTTAGGAGAGTGATACCTTTAAAAAAAGTGCAGTTCCCACTACTGTTCTCTCCCTCCGCACCCTGGATGGCAAGCGGAGTGTTTCCCGGAGCTGGAACACTGTTTTCATGGCCCCCGACATACTTACTGCTGAAGGTAGCGTTGGTACAGTGTCCTCCAGGGGTAACTAAATTGAGGTTTAAATCCTGTGCCATGGGAGTCACTAGGAAGCCGATTGCTGTTCGCCAGGGATTCAAATGACAAGAAAGCACCGTCTGCATCTGTCCTGGTAAGTGTCATGTGAACAAGAGGGACCCCAGCGCTGAAATTAATGCAGATTATCTCTGGGGACCCCATAACGTGATCGCTCAGAAAAGTGGTCACGTGATCAATACACGCATGGGGACCTCTGGCACTGAAGGGGTTAAGTTAAACGGAAGACAAGAGCTCATTAAAGTTTTTGAAGTGAAACTTCTATGCTGGCAACTACCAAATTAATTTTTTTCCTTGGAGTAAATCACCTTGTTGGAGACGGAAGCACAGTGCAGGAAGTGACGTCACTACTGGCAGAAAAGGCTGTTATGGCAGCTGGCGCGCGGAGGAACCCCACGCTCGGCGCACATGCGCCGGAGCCATTGCCGTCAGCCTCTTTTGTCACTGACAAAAGACAAAGAAGTTTCACTTACAAAAAAAATTGTGTGTGCCGAGAACGTGCATTTTAAGTCGAGGTGTGAAGCAGGTGGTCTCTGGAGCTGAAACCCAGTAATTTCAGCACCGGAACCTGTCGTTACAAGACATACAGACCTCCATAGGGGGTGCCGGTATCTCCTGCAAATGTAAAGCTCCCGCGTAACATGGGCCATCAACCTGTCACGGCTTCCTATTGACCCGCGGGAGCTTTGAAACTCTACCATTAAGTGATCCCTGATAGGCGAGCATCTGCTGGCACTCCCTATAAGTAAGTATCTCCGGAAACACGGGGTCCCCGGAGCTGAAATGAATGGGTTTAAACCCTGGAGAAACCCTGCTTCAAATTGTCAATTATGTTCCTGCCAAGTTGCAATGGCTGCTTTTACGCTCTGATCATGTAGCGTCAAAACCGGTTATGGTTCTTAAATGTGGGATAGGTCAGTGTCAATATACTATAAAATTCCAATCACCAGTGGTGTAACAATAAAATACATTTAAATTAATATAAATACCAGCCTCATGATTGTTGTTGTCTTTTCCCAGGAATTCAGTGCAATGCATCCTAAGTTAGTACGCCCACTGCACTAACGCTCACCCTCAACCCTAAAGATTTCTAGAAAGTGAAGTGGAGGCTGGTTCTATCTATGCAGACGGCATTAGCTGGATAATTTTAACAACAGGCAGTGAGTTTGCCTTCCTGCTCTATATGATATATGCACAATTAGAGCCTCTCTGCTGGGTAACTCACTGTTAATGTTACTGTGAGTCCCAGCTTTACTATGTTGTGAATTATTTTCCATTAATAGAGCCTGTGTCAGCGTTACCTTCTAAGCTTATGCAACATAACATTTACTACCACTGTAGGTGCTTGCTGGTATATATCTGAGCAGGATTGCTGGATTTTTGACCATTCAAAGGCTCACTGTGTAGGATACGTTTACCTACAGTTTGCATACTTGCTCCAGAGGGGTTAACACCCTGACTTATAGCATCCTCTGTCCTTCCAACCCCAGGAATATTGATTCTGGGATTGTATAATCACACATTTATTGACAGGGATGTATGACATTGTCAATTTAATTCATTTTTAATACTTAGTACACAACGTTTGGTAATATATGTTTTAAGTAAATTTATTAAAAGTTAGATTTTACATTATGTAGGAGTGCAGTTAGGGAATTCTTTAGGGGACACATCCATTTTGTGTTCCCCTTCCCCCCTCTTTTTGCCTGATTCAATGTGATCACCAAGCAAATAAAACGTATTTTTTTTATTTTTTTTTAAATGCATAAAATGTACAATACATACTACTTTTTACAGACTGCTTAACCAAATTGGGAATTATGCATGGCTGCCAAAAAAAAAAAAAAAAAGCCTGGCTCATTTTTTGAGCTCCTGCAAATACTTGATTTGAAAGTAAAGTATACGATCAGATAAAAAGTAAAGGTCATTTCCAGAAGAAAGTTATTTTTCTGAGTCAGCGTGGCACTAGAGCCTTACTGGTGATCTACAAGTCCAAGCTCCCCTGTCACTTATCAGCTATTCTACTCCTGTGTTTGTCCTTTTCCATTCTTCCATGGGACTCTCTTGCACACCCAGCCAATCCCAAAGTGCCAACTGTATATTACTCTACTGTAAACCTGTATGCCTTTATAATATAGCCAATTTAAATATATTAGTTGTAGGGTAAAAAGTGATAACGGGGGAAAAAAATAAATAAAAACAGACCCTTCTGGGGCCACAGTCTGAGATGTGTTATATATAGGTGTTTATCATCTGAAATTAGGCAATATTTTTTTTTTATGTTTCTGTAATTTCAAACAGAATCAAGAAGCAAATGAGTTATTTTAACTCTGTTTTTCTGTTTTCAAATTCCAATAGACTACACCGATTTTTCCACACTACTAACAAATTTCCATTATCGTTTGTGCTTAATCTCGGAACATCAAAATGTGCACTCGTATCTGTGTTCACATTACATTCACACTGCAGATGTGCAGCAATGCAATATACTGCTTTTGGCTCACTAACCATAGGTAAAGTGTGACTTTATTCCCAGTCCTCCCACTCTCCACTATATTCTTGCATCTGTCAGTAAGGTTTCTTTCCAGTTTGGAGAGTAGTTACTTATTCAATTCATTAATGCTTTATTGGCATGACTTACATAGTCACAAGCTTTGACAAATCTATGTACAATAGTTTAGCCAACGTTCAGCACTACAAACGTTGTCACAATGTTAAGCCCTGACAGTTCGATGTACCGTCTCCTTTCCACCTCTACTGGTCTCTCGCGCCTTTAACCCCTTTCCCCCCTGGGCATCCCTCACATTCATTATATGCTAAACATTTTCCCTCCTCAACTTTAAATCAAACATAAAACCACCATCTGAAGGAAGGAATTCAATATCCTGGACTCGACACTCCTGCCCCACACCCAGTGTCACACTTTTCATCCATTATGGACATGCACTGCCATCTACTGCACTTCTTCACCTGCTGCCTGTAAATCTCCTAACAATGCCAGATTGTAAAAAATATCTGGGGCCAGGATTACCTTTCCTATTGCTACATGTTGCACTTAATGTATTCCTTGTATTGTCTCTTTTATTATGTGCTGCATCACCGTTGGAGATATAGATATAATGGTGAAAGGCGGGGTTGCAGACCTGTCTAAGACATGCAAATGAGCACACAGTAATATTTCCATTTGCTATATGCTTTACGGTGAAGGGTTTTTTGTCACTTTTTTTACCCACCATAGCTTAAATAATGTGTGGTGGATGCCTGTCTGGAGTGTGACTGTCTGGCACCTCGGCCTTGTAGCATCGCCTTCGGGCTTAAGCTACATGCTGCGATTGGGGTGACACCAGATCTCTGGGCGATTCAGGACCAAGCGGAAGGAACCCCATGCGACATCACAGCATCTAACCAGTGCCCTACGAGAAACGGCGAAGACCTCCCTCCCTGCGATGAGAAGGGTGGCAACAGCGGCCCCCCAGACCAGAGCAGAGAGGATGGAAGCCTCCAAGGACAGGTGACATTTCCCCTCCAGCAGCCCTAACCCCACTGCCAGCACCAACGGCCCCAGCTCCAACCCGGGATCAGTAGCAACAGGAGGGTTTCCCCCGTCTGGAACTCTGGATGAGGCAGACGGTGGTAATGCAACTGAGTGAGGTCAACGGACAGCGCCCTCAATTGGACGCCGAGACCTTTGCCAAGGAGCTGGTGAGTAGAGCAGGCTTTACTCCAGACGAGCTCCTGCGCATCCAGGACCACAGGGGTGGCCTGTTTTTCCATCACTTTCACCACGGTGGGTGCCTGCAGGCGGTATTGGGAGGCATTCCAGACCCTGAAACAGGAGCTCCCCTTCTCCCAGTTAGACGTTAACTGCCTCATCCAGAGGGACCAGAAGAGGATCACTGCAATGGTGGGGAACCCCCACATCCCTGGAAGGGATATTGCCATCTTTCTGCGGTGCTTTTACACCGTGGTGAAGGAACCGAGTCAAGGACAAGTTGGGGTACAGGTTGGGAAAGTGGAACATGATCGTGTGCATGTGGCTAGACCCAGACGAGACGGACCGGTTACAACACCAACCCTCCAGCTTTTCACTTGCTGGTTGCTCAGGAAGGCTTTATTTTACCCTGACTAGCCCCAGACCTGCGTGAATTGCTGGAACCTGGGGCACCTGTGGAAACAATGCACTCTGGGAACCTGCAGGAAGTGTAAAAACACCGGACACGACACCAAGGATTGTCCCCTCCAGAAAACTTGCGACCTGTGCGGAATGACAAACCACATGTTTCGAGATTGCGAACTGAGAGTCAGAAGCTACGCAGAGGTCGCGGCGAAAGGCGCAAAACCGGGTGTCAACCTGGCAACAACTCAGGTGGCAGCCAAAAAGACCCCTGCAACCCAACCGGCAAAGGAAAACAGCGGTAAGCATCAGAAGGAACAAAGGCGAAAAAAAGAGGCCACCAAAGCAGCGGCCGCTGCGGCTCCCAAGCCTGTTCCTTCAGCAGCAGCCCCGATCTACGAGGAACTCTACTCCCCTAAAGCATCAGACTGAGACCAAGCTGACAAATTCCTGCCAGGGATTACAAATATCACTGACCGGGCAGGAAAAGCAGCCATGAACGCCTCCCTGATGCTGGTGGAGCTCCACACTGCAACCACATCCTTTAAGACGGGTAGGACGCCGGGCGGAGGTGGCATCCCAGCTGAGTTATACATATGAATCGGCCCAGATCTGCTCAAGCTTTACAGGGAGGTGGAAGCAGAGGGCAGGAAGACCCCAACGCTGAGGGAAGGAATGTTGACGCTCTTGTACAAGCGAAAAGGGGAGAGGTGCGACCCCAAGAGCTGGCATCCCATCTCGCTCCTGAACGTAGACTACAAGATCCTAGCAAAAGTACTGGCAAACAGACTAAATAAAGGTCATCCAACAGATCATCCATCTAGGAGCAGACATGCGGCATCCCAATTCGCAGGATCGCAGACAGCCTCGCCCTTATCAGAGACACAGTCAACTACATCAAAGACCATCGCGTACATGTGGCCCTGGTTAGCTTGGACCAGAAGGCCTTTGACTGTGTCTCCCACGATTTCATGGGCAGCGTGCGTATGGGATGGGGCAGATGTTCTGTTCTTATGTTACTTATGTTAAACTGATTTACCTTGATATTTGCATTGTGGCGATCGTGAACAGATTGAAGACTAACCCCTTCCCTGTACTTTCAGGGGTTAGGTAAGGCTACCCTCTTTCACCTTTTTGTCTGTTGGATAGAGCTCTTTGCCCAGTGCATCAGACGAGACGCAGGGATCAGAGGGATAGTCACGCCAGTACCCCAGAGACGTGAAGTGCTCGCTCTACATGGATGATGTCACCATCTTCTGTGCAGATAGCCGGTTGGTGAAGACGCTCGTCCGGACGTGTGAGGACTTCGGAAAAACTTCAGGAGCAAAAGTCAACTGCGGGAAGTCAAAGACCAGCTATTTGGGAGTTGGAACTTGACTGCCGACCCCTTGCCCTTCCCCATCAGAGCAGGCCTCATCAAAATCCTGGTCTGGTGTGGTGTGGGTTGCGAAGGTGCAGCCCTGAAGAGCTGGAATGAAAGACTGAACAAAGTGAAGCAGAAATTTTGACTGTGGCGCCTTAGACCCCTAACCATACAGGGGGGGGGGGGGGGAGAAACAAAAAAAAAAAAAAAACACAACTGGTGCTGCAGAACGAGATTCTTCCTGTTCTGCAGTACATGGCCAAGGCATGGCCACCCTCGAGCAGAACCTGTCATCTCCATGGCAGTGTTCTGCTTCATCTGGGGTGCCAAGATGGAAAGAAGCAAGCATGAAGTAATGTACAAGGAGCCGTGCAAGGGGGGGGGGGGGGGGGTAAAGGAATTCCTGACATCCCTACTATGCTGTGTGCTTTCTTTGTAAGCAACTGCGTACGAATCACCCCGAGAGACTGAGACAAGGACTCTTCTGGGTACTCCATGTCCCGCTTCCTACCCCTGCCTCTCTGGAGAGCACTGGGGTGGGACAGCTCCATCCCTTACAACTGGCACATGCCCTGGTTCTACAAGGATGTGAGGAAGTTCGTGAGGTAGAACTGCAGGGAGTAAAACCAGATCTGTGGAAGTCCAAGGTCATTTACAAAATGATCAGGGCAAAGGACATCATAGAGTCGGTCCCAGGACTCCACCACAACACTTTTGAAACGGTGTGGAGGAATGTGGCATCAAAGGGACTAACGAACAAGCATACGGACATTGCATGGCGGGCCATGCATGGGGGACCCCCCGTGAGGGCAGACAAGTATGAAAGTAGACTTAGCCTCGTGAGGCACTGCCCCAGGTGCAACCCAGTGGAGGAAACGGTTCACCTCTTCTGGAACTGCCCCTCTGCCACACACACACACACACACACACACACGAAACTGGTTGGTGTCTAATGTGTTGTTTCAAGAACGTTTTGCTATTCGCCAGGGAACGTTTGACCAAGGGGGAAGAAGAGGATGTCGGTACAGGACTGTCACAGGCTGATTCATAACCTGCTCAAAGACTATTACATCATTGACGGCCTTGAGGAGGACTACACCGCCTCTACCACCACCCCCCAAATGTTTTTTCTGTGCAAATAAAAGTTTGAGATGATGTATGTATGACATGTATTGACCTAAATGCATGACATATGTACAAGCAATACACTACGCCGTGGTGCACGTCACAGTTTTTGTACTTTTGGGAAGATATTCATAAAAAGTTCATGTATGAGAGATGTATGGTTTATGCACTGTGCCAGTGTACACGTCGCAGTTTTTTTTCTTTTGGAAAATGATTTATGTATTGTTATAATCTTGTTGTAAAGATTCACTGCATAATAAAAGAATTTTCAAAACAAAAAAAGCTGTCTGTGGGTAGGTTTATTGGCTATGCATGTTATCTCAGGCTGTGCAATGCAGCAGGTATAAGCTTATAGGGGTCCGTGTCATGATTTGAAGCAAAAGGTGGCACTGTGTGCTTGTTTGCATGTCATTTCCCAGAATCCGTTGCTGCAGTGTAAGCACGGTACAGTATGCTGGGTGATAATGGTGAAAGGCAGGGTTGCAGACCTGACTAAGACATGCAAAATGAGCACAGTAATATTTCCATTTGATAGATAGATAGATATAGAGATATATATATATATATACACACACACATATATATATATATACATATATACATATACACACGCGTTTAGTCTCAAAAAAAATATCACGGTCACTTACATTAATCTTGCAATGTATCCTTTCTTGGATTACAAGATCTTTAGGCCACATTAAGACATTGCACAGGCCTGCACTTGCATTATTAGGCTGGGGCCATAGAGGGTTGAGTCGAGCCGCGCTGACGCTGAGGCGCGCCTGCTGAAATCTGCGAGATTTCATGCCCATGCAGGCGAGCCAGCGGGCGCGATCGGAGACGGGGGGAGACTGAGGGAGGCGGGGCAGTGACGTCGCTGGGCCAATCGCCCGTGACGCACAGACGTCACGGCGCCATGACGTTGACGCAGCTCCGCGCTGATTGGATGTTTTCAGTCGACAGCGCACTGAAAAACAGCTTGGCTGTCGGCTGAAAACTCCAGCGCCTCAGCACGCCTGCGGACGCTCGCGTGGGCCCCCTCTCAAGGCATCCTCATTGAGGATGCAGGGGCTCAGCGCGGAGCGTCAGCACGGCTCAGCGCGGCCTGTCCTTCTATGGACTCGGCCTTAGTATCTTATATGTGCATGTTGCTTACTAGCAAACTTATTAGAATACAATTGTAATTTAGACACAAGAACCTGTCACATCTCATATCCAAAGAGGCCTTTGAAGCAAATAACCCTCAAACATTGCTCCGAATTGCCAAGGAAAATATTCCCATGAATTTCAATGGAATCCAAGTCCATGAGATAAGAAACAGAATATGGGGTTTCTGAATTAAATTAAGACATTCCTTCTATTTGTTTCAGAGGAATGGAACCAGAAATTATTTGGAGTGCTTAAGCTGGTGTATTATTTACCTAAATATATTTTGAAGAACATATGGGGGGGGGAGCACACACACATACACACGTTTAATAGACTTCAAGAGCATCAGTGATTGTGTGTGTGTGTGTGTGTGTGTGTGTGTGTGTGTGTGTGTGTGTGTGTATGTATGTATGTATGTATATATATATATATATATACATACATACATACATACACTCTCTCTCCCTCCCTCCCTAGCTGGCTGGCTGATGTGGCTCTGCCCATGCTCTTGTCTGTATCAATGGGATGCCGCTTCCACATATCACTGCCCAACGTGTGGGGGCCGGGACAGCTCGGCCTGTAATCTGTCCGAATAAATCCGTACAGACACGGGGATCCTCGCCCATGCCGCCCGCCCCGGTCCTCCGCTTACCTGGCAGCCGCTCCTCTCCCCATCAAACTCCCCACACTTTCTCAGCCTAGCCTGGCGCCACCGAAGCCCCGCCCCCTAAGAGGTCAGCCACGTTGATAGGCGCCATACACTTCCTCACCGGGCTTGGCGTGTTTTTATTGGTCGCAACAAATGCGGGTGGGTGGGAGGAGCCGAGGGGGCGCTGTGATTCAGCAACTCTCTATTGGCTGCCATAGGGATCCGTCAATCTTAAAGGGCTGGGCTTTCCCACTCCTCTCTCTATTGCCCGTCAGGTTAGAGTTTGCAGACAGGAAATGTTGGGTTGGGTTGGGTTGAGGTGCAAGAAGTGACGTGTCCATTCCAGCGAAGCGCGATGAATGTGAGGTCAGTGGGAGAGGAGAGGGCTCCACCTGGCGGCTCGGAGGACGGTTACACAAGATACATATCTTCATAGTAGGCTGACTCAAAGTTTTTTTTACAGTACACCATTATAATATACTTAAGTAATAATCCCCGAAGAACAGGGCATTACTGGCCAATAATGCCCTGGCTGGAACAGTTGAAGGCCCAAGGCGAAGCCAAGGGACTTTAACCCAGCCAAGGCATTATTGGCCAGTAATACCCTGTTCTGAGAGGATTATTACTATTATAGGCTAAATGTAGGCTTTTTTTCATAGACACTTTTGTATAGTTATAGATTTTTTTTTTTTAATTAAAGTGATAAATACATTAAAGCACCTCTATATCCACACACACATACACACACAACACACAACACACAAACTGCAGCTACAAACAAACTCTGTAGCTACATCCAAACGCCGCCACCGCCACTGCTGCTGCTCACACACACACACACACACACACACACACACGCTGCAGCTACACGCAATTGCTGCAGCTACACACACACACACACGCAAACTCTGCCGCTACACACACTGCAGCTACACACACACAAACTCTGCAGCAGACACACACACTAGATACAACAAAAGACAGGGGTGCCCAATACTACATCAAATTGACAAAACATATGGTAATAAGTATAACATTTAAATACTTCAATAATAATAGTAATTACTTGTTTTTTTTAGTTAAACCCTTTGGCCAAAGCATCGTAAGCCTGCATACCAAACGTCAAGGTATAACCAATAATGCAGGTCCTAACACTAAAACTGGGAACCCTTCCTTTTACCTCTGTATGAGGGAAAGCAACTGCAGTGAGTTGTCCATTCAGCAAATTGCCAGAATCTCCCAAGTTAAAAAGGTGAGGAGGGGTGAGCTCTGGAGGGAGGTGCCACCTACCTCCATTTAACTGTTACCAGTCAGAAATTGATTAACAGACACAGACACACACACACACACACACACACACAGACAGACAGACACACACACAGTAGATAGACAGAAACTGCAGCTACAAACAAACTCTGCAGACAGACACTTATTTTGCAGCTACAAATACACTCTCTCTCCCTCCTCAACTCAACTGTGTCTGTCAAAGCTCTCAAACGAAAAGCTGATTGGCTAGAAATAAATACTTGGCAAGCTGCCAAAAATTCCAGGCACCACTAAATGAGTAATGCCCGGAATTTTAACCAATCCGAGAGCAGGGATTTCAATAATGCCCGGAGTTTTACAGCTTTACCCTATAATTGACATTATACACGGTACACACACATAATACCCACTTAAAGTTAACTATGTAACAAGGTGCTAAAAAAAACCCACTAAGCTCCTCCCTAAGTCTCCTGGTCAGAAAGCGTATTGCACAGCAGATGCTAATGCCAATTATTGACTATGGAGACACAGTATATGGCTCGGCTCCTCAAACCCACCTTAGCAAACTTGACACCCTCTACAATTCAATTTGTCGTTTTGTTCTCCAATGCAACTACAACACACATCACTGCGAAATGCTCAAAGAACTAGATTGGTCATCACTAGAGTCTAGGCGCAAAGTTCACCTTTCCTGTCTCACCCTCAAATACTTTCTGGGCAAGCTACCCAGCTACCTGAATAAGCTCCTCACCCCTACCACTTGCAGCACCTATCACCTGAGATCAGACTCCAAAAGACTATTCATGGTCCCAAGGCTCAACAAAGTATCCGGACGTTCCTCCTTCTCCTTCCGTGCACCCCAAAACTGGAACAACCTACCAGAGACTCTCATATCCACCACCAGCTTAAGTTCTTTCAAATCTAAGGCTGTCTCACACTTTAATCTGGTCTGTAACTGTTTCATACGCTCATAATATATATTATCTCTAACTGTGCACGCAATGTCTTGTATATAATGTATACCCTGTTCATTTATGTAACTGTATTTGTAACCATGTATTATTTGTTTTACTCTGTGCCCAGGACATACTTGAAAACGAGAGGTAACTCTCAATGTATTACTTCCTGGTAAAATATTTTATAAATAAATAAAATAAATAAAGCAGCGCTAGTGATGGTGTTCATTGGTAAAGTGTGTGTATATATATACAGGTAAACCCCGTTATAACGCGGTCCTCGGGGTCCACCCCGAGACCACCGCGTTAGTAACTGGGTCGCGCATAAACAAAATGGCCGCCGCAAAAAAATTAGTTAGAACATTGTTTCCCAAAAAATTATTTTTTTAAACGGGAGCCACGTGAAAACCGCGTTATAACCGATTCGCGTTATAACGGGTCGTGCTATAACGGCGTTTACCTGTATATATATAATGCAAAGCAACAACCAGCACCCTGTATTAATGAAAAATCCAGTTGCAAATCCCATAGATAAGAATAATGGAGATATTACCAGGTTGGAGTCCAGTAATGAGGAGACAGCACACCAGGAATGATATTCAAAATGATTCTGTATTGTAGAAAAATACAGGCACCCCAGCCAACGTTTCGGTCTGCAGAGAGCGACCTTCTTCAGGGCAGTGCAATGGTCAAATGACCGTGACATACCTGGGTGTTGGTATAAATGTATGTGTGCTGTCTCCTCATTACTGGACTCCAATCTGGTAATATCTCATATATATATATATATATATATATAGCTAGTGATGGTGTTCATTGGTAAAGTGTGTGTATATATATACAGGTCCACCCCGAGACCACCGCGTTAGTAACTGGGTCGCGCATAAACAAAATGGCCGCCGCAAAAAAATTAGTTAGAACATTGTTTCCCAAAGGCTTGAGTTCCTTTCCCAACCGGCCAAAACCGCCACCCCCCGGCAGCATCGGCGCATCATCACCCTCCCCCCCCCCCCCCCGCAGCACCCTTCACCCCGCGGGGCAGGAGATGGGAGCGGGGATATCCCTCCGGTTCCCGCTTCCCCCTGTCACCGCGTGACAGCCCGCGGGGCACGAGATGGGAGCGGGGATGTCCCCCCGGTTCCCGCTTCCCCCTGTCACCGCGTGACAGCCCGTGGGGCAGGAGATGGGAGCGGGGATGTCCCTCCGGTTCCCGCTTACCTCTGATCCCCCCCACGTGCCCGGTGCTCCCGCTGCCTGCATGGAGGTGGTAGCGGGGGGTTTCTTCTCCCCACCGCTGTCCCCGGCGCTCCCGCTGCCTGCGCGGGAGGAGGGGGGGGGGAGCGGGTGGTGGTGCTGGTCGCGGCCTTTCCTCTGTTCCGACCCCCCCCCCGTCTGTGTAGAGTGAGTGTGTGTATGTAATATGGGAGAGAAACTGTGTGTGTGTATATGGGTGTGTGTGTGTATGTGGGTGTGTATATGGGTGTGTGTGTGTGTATATGGGTGTGTGTGTGTGTGTGTATATGGGTGTGTGTGCGTGTGTGTGTATATGGGTGTGTGTGTGTGTATATATGGATGTGTGTGTGTGTATATGGGTGTGTGTATGTATATGGGGGTGTGTGTGTGTGTATATGGGAGGGGGTGTGTATATGTGTGTGTGTGTGTGTATACATATGGGTGTGGGTGTGTGTATATGGATGTGTGTGTGTGTATATGGATGTGTGTGTGTGTGTGTGTGTGTGTGAGCAGTGTGTGCAGTGAGCAGTGTGTGCTGTGAGCAGTGTGTGCAGGGAGTGTGTGCAGTGTGCAGTGAGTGTGTGCAGTGTGCACTGTGCAGTGTGTGCAGTGAGAGTGTGTGCAGTGATTAGTGTGTGCAGTGAGAGTGCGAGCAGTGTGTGCAGTGAGCAGTGTGTGCAGGGAGTGTGTGCTGTGTGTGCCGTGAGAGTGTTTGCAGTGTGTGCAGTGAGCAGTGTGTGCAGTGTGTGCAGTGTGTAAAAAAAATAAATTATTTTTTTAAACGGGAGCCACGTGAAAACCGCGTTATAACCGATTCGCGTTATAACGGGTCGTGCTATAACGGCGTTTACCTGTATATATATAATGCAAAGCAACAACCAGCACCCTGTATTAATGAAAAATCCAGTTGCAAATCCCATAGATAAGAATAATGGAGATATTACCAGGTTGGAGTCCAGTAATGAGGAGACAGCACACCAGGAATGATATTCAAAATGATTCTGTATTGTAGAAAAATACAGGCACCCCAGCCAACGTTTCGGTCTGCAGAGAGCGACCTTCTTCAGGGCAGTGCAATGGTCAAATGACCGTGACATACCTGGGTGTTGGTATAAATGTATGTGTGCTGTCTCCTCATTACTGGACTCCAATCTGGTAATATCTCATATATATATATATATATATATATATATATATATATATATATATTACAAAACAAAACAGAAATAATAAAGGAGCGCCTAATGCAACAACCTGCCTAACTGTGAATAAGTAGCCAACTGCGTTGATACAACCTATGGGGTGGCTAAAGTGAAATAATATAATTAAAAAACCCTATGTAATTCTAAGATAAAATGTGTAATAACTTTAATACAAAGTGTGCATAACAAAATTGTTAAAAAATACTTCTGGAGAAAAAAAAAAATTTATGTTGTAATACAAAAAATATCTAGAATAAAATAAAAAATATAAAAAATATGAAAAAATGAAAATAAAAACTTTTTTCCAAAAAACTTTTAAAAAACCTTAAAAGTCACAGAGTCCTGTTCCAAGTGAATGCATCCAGGTATAGGCAGCCCGTTTATAAGGGATCACAACTCCCTAGGAATACCTATGAAAGAAAAAAGAAAAGAAAACAGGCGCACACCTAGTGCATTAAAGTTTAGCAATAATTTTATGGAACATTTAAAACCAGACAAATGCCCACTCACAAGTAAAGCGTTATTTGAAAGCAGTTATGAGATTGGCCCTCATAAGCCAGTGGTGCCGTTCGAGCCTGTAATGGTGTCCTCTCGTGCGCGGTCTCCTTCTACCGGAAGTGACGCTCACCCGGTCTGGTGTCCCGCACAAAACGGAAGTCCCTCCAGGAAACCGAGGCCTCTCCTGACTGCCTCTAGCTGCTGCACCACCAATCAAGCCAAACGATGTGTCCACTGATCTGCTTTGCTGAGCCTCCCACAAGCTGCGTTCCTCTCAGTCTGCTCTCAGTGGGACAAATGTCTGCTCTAGCCACGCCCTACGCGTTTCGTCATCGATGATGACTTCTTCCTGGCTTATGACTTCCCCTGAAGAAGTCATCATCGATGACGAAACGCGTAGGGCGTGGCTAGAGCAGAGCAGACATTTGTCCCACTGAGAGCAGACTGAGAGGAACGCAGCTTGTGGGAGGCTCAGCAAAGCAGATCAGTGGACACATCGTTTGGCTTGATTGGTGGTGCAGCAGCTAGAGGCAGTCAGGAGAGGCCTCGGTTTCCTGGAGGGACTTCCGTTTTGTGCGGGACACCAGACCGGGTGAGCGTCACTTCCGGTAGAAGGAGACCGCGCACGAGAGGACACCATTACAGGCTCGAACGGCACCACTGGCTTATGAGGGCCAATCTCATAACTGCTTTCAAATAACGCTTTACTTGTGAGTGGGCATTTGTCTGGTTTTAAATGTTCCATAAAATTATTGTTAAACTTTAATGCACTAGGTGTGCGCCTGTTTTCTTTTCTTTTTTCTTTCATATATATATATATATATATATATATATATATATATATATATATATATATATATATATATATAAACCATAATACTGAGTTTAGTTATGGTGAGTAAAAAAAGTGACAAAAACCCTCCACAGGAAAGCAAATATGCAAATATAGCTGTATGCTCATCTGCATGTCTTAGGCAGGTCTGCAAACCCGCCTTTCCCCATTATCGCCCAGCATACAGCACTTCCACTGCAACAAGGGATTAGGGAACCATGTTAAAAATGGTTATTGAGGCAAAAAGTGACACTGTGTGCTCATTTGCATGTCATTTCCCAGAATCCCTTGCTGCAGTGGAAGTGCTGTATGCTGGGCGATAATGGGGAAAGGCGGGGTTGCAGACCTGCCTAAGACATGCAGATGAGCATACAGCTATATTTGCATATATATATATATATATATATATATATATATATATATACTAGCTGAGAGCCCCGGCGTTGCCCGGGATGTTTGTGGTGTGGGCGTGGCAACAAAACAGTGAAGTAGCGCCTGTAATACAGCCTAAACAAAACAGGGCGTGGCTAGACTGAGGTTGTCACTTTCCCACGAACATTACCATTGCTGGTTGAGAGACGTTGCAGGCTGTGTGAGGCTGAGAAAAACGCTGGATCCTTTTCCCCCGGTGGCTCACTGACAAGAAGCAAGGAACTGGAGGTGCTGGTTCCCGGAGGGATTTCCTGTGCGGGGCACCCGACCGGAGGGACGTCACTTCCGGTTGCTCGGACCACGCGGAGAGCAGACAGGAGAGGACACCATTGCTGATATCGGACGGCAGTACTGGCTTATGAGAGCCTATCTCATACCTGCTTTTAAACCCTGTACCTTTGTGAGTGGACATTTGACTGATTTTATTGTTCTATAAACTATTTGTTATACGTTAATGCACTAGGTGTGCGCCTGTTTCTTTTCTTTTTTCATATATATATGTATATATATGTATATATATGTATATATATATATATATACATATACACACACACATACAAGTCCAGAAATGCACACACCAGCCATGTAATGTAGACAGATGCTTGTCCCATATGAATTCAATAGAACAAACTAAACCAGATTTGACACTGGTAAAAAGAGACAGCATACCACTTTGTAATCCAATAGTAATGTATTAAAACATAACGGCACCGCAACCGACGTTTCGGTCCTCTGAAAGGGACCTTTTTCCATGTAGTGCCCCTTTCAGAGGGCTGAAACGTCGGTTGCGGTGCCGTTATGTTTTAATACATTACTATTGGATTACAAAGTGGTATGCTGTCTCTTTTTACCAGTGTCAAATCTGGTTTATTTGTTTATATATACACACACACACACACACACACACACACACACACACACACACACACACACACACACACACACACACACACACACACCCCCCCCCCCCCAAAAAAAAAGAGCACTTCGGCATACCTTAAAATATCAATTTATTATACACAAAAATGCAAGGTTAAAATCATTAAAACAGACACACAATTCATACCAACGCTCTAATATGAGTATACAACATGGACTAACTTCGCCTAATACACTCCTAAGGCTACGCTTATAGTGCTGGCTATGCGACCGGCTACGCGACCGCGTTCTGTCAGCCGTTGTAATAGCGATTCCTGCTTATAGTGCAGGAGACAAGAGGGCGACCGGGGGGCATGGCGGAGGCGTGGCTGTGAATGGTTTGCCCTCATTGGCTGAACTGCCGACGTGCCACTGACGTCACGCAGCGATCACCGAAAAAGTAAAAATCCTTTGGCTACCGGCGATCGCGACCGCTCCGTCACTCTGCAATGCGGTCGCGCCCGCTATGGGCACCTGCGACGGACTGAATGTACTCCTGTGACAGACTGCAGTGGGAGACTCTCGGTCCCCAACTTTGCTACCACCCCCTTCACTAACCCACTTGAGATGCTCATTCTGGCCCACACTTCTCTACAATCCCCCTCACTAACCCACTTGGGGGCCCCCTGTGATAAGGACCTGTAATGGAAAGCGCTTTGACCCCAATTTCACTATAGCTCCTCTCAATCACCTCGGGACCCTTGCGACCATCTGGTTGCTGGTGATAAGTTGTACTGGGAGGTCCCCACACTTCTGTACAATCCGTCACAGCGGTCTCTTATTGGGTAACCATCTTTCCAATTAATTATCATTACCTAGCAACACATTAGCAGGAATATCATCAATTATTCCCACCTCCCGCACACACCCTGGTAAATACCCCAATTCAAGTACCCCCTCCCACCACCCCATATGTAGAGTCCTTTCAGGAATGATTTCCTCAGGTCGCAGCAGTCCTGGCCGCACCAGGCTAATTGTGGCATCTGAGTCTTATGTTCTTGACTTAAATTCAGACCCACCACGACTGGCTGCATGTGGGCAACTCTGTTTTCTTGCGGCCCAGATACCACACAGGCACCTAGGCACACTCCTAAGGTGCCATCCCCTCCAGAGACAGTGGCAGGCCTCTTCCTTTCTGGGCAGTTGGTACTGATATGCCCCAGTTTGCAGAAAAAACACTGACGGGTGTCCCCCTGTCCCAGTGTGCCAACTGCCCCCATCCCCCCCAAAAGAAGCCTCCGTAGATGTAACAAGAGGTCACAGGTTTCTTTTTATTTAACCCCCCCATTCAGTCCTGGAACTCCCTTGTTAACTGCTGGAATCCTGTTAGCCACATAGGTATCTGCAAGCTGGCCAGCCTCTGCGACTGACTTAGGACCCCGGTCCTTAACCCATTGTCACACTTTAGGTGGACACAGGCAAGTGGTGGGATTCAGCCGGTTCGCACCGGTTCATGCAAACCTGTTACTAAAATTTCACAAGTTCGCTGAACTGGTGCTTAATTCTCTTACCTGTCCGGGCGGTGGGCATCTGGCGGTGTCTACAGCATGTCCCACCATCTTTTCCCCCTGCATAAGTGCTCAATATGGCTGCGCGGTGTCAAATGGTGCCGCGTTGCCATGCCAATGGGAACGCCACAACGGAACGCATCATGTGACGCCCCGTTGATATTGCAACGGGACACTACATGACATCACGTTACGCAGCGTCGTGTTGGCATGTGACCAGGTTTGCAGGGTGAATATGCGATGCTGGAGCATGCTGGGAGACGCCGCACGGACAGGTGAGGTAGAGATAGGTGAGGTAGAGATGGGAGATGTGATGGGGACTGGGGGAGATCTGAGAATGATGAGGGGGACTGGGGGAGATTTGATGAGGGGGAGAAGCTGATGGTGATTTTTCACTATGAAAGGGTGGTAAGGTGAGAACCGGTTGCTAAAATTTTTGAAACCCACCACTGGACACAGGGTTAAATATTTCTCATCAATTATGAGATCCAATAAACCTGCAAAGCTTTCAATTTCCAGCCCCCCAACCCACTGCTTGCACAGAGATGTCAGATACCCCACCAGATCAGAAAAGCTGGCGGTACAACCTTGCTGACAGGCTCTGAACGTTTGCCTGTAGATTTCAGGGGTGATACTGAAATGGTGCAGCGATGCAGCTTTGATGGCCTCATGTGGCAACTGATGCTGCCTCTAGGTTTTTTCAAAACCACGCAGTAAAGTGTCTGGGTCCCCATCTTTTTCCGAAGCTTGCAAGTTCCAGCTGGTGCCTTAGAACCGCAGCATATCTTTCCCTCGCATTCTGCAGCTTGTCTTTCTGCTTCACGGTCTGCAGCATATATCGCTTCTGCAGCTACTTGCCTTTCTCTTTCTGCTTCGCATTCTGCAGCATATCTCGCTGCTTTGCGTTCTGAAGCTGGTCTTTCTCCCTTTTTTCTCTCAGCCTCACGCTCTTGGAACTGGGTGACCGAGCTGCAACCGCATTGCGTCATCTACTAGTCCCAGATACTGGAAAGTAGTTTGCAAGTACACGTCCCGGGCACTGGCAGGCTGAGAACTACTGGAATCCTCAGCATAGGACAGTCCTGGGTTCCTTGACCTGTGGGTCAATCTCCAGGGTTAAGCAGACCTCCGTTTTTTATTGCTTTGGTTGTCCTGGCCTAGTGTAGCATCTTGTATAAGCAGTGCCTTGATCGTCTAGCATTGGTGTAAAGCAGCCATGTACACTATACTTACTCACAAATAAAAAGATGGCAAAAGAAAAATGAGGGGAAGGGTATGAAATAGTCTGCTTGTATGTTTTATAAAAATAGCACTGCGCAATAGCTTTGGGGTATATAGTCATGATCTGCAGCAAGACTAACACAGGTCAGTCACTTTTTTAGTGATCCGTTGACAGGGATAAACGTAAACGACTAAAAAGCTCTGATATGAACAAAAATGTTAATTGTTATCTCCCCGCTATTCTATCATTTTTCATGTATGGCACACCTTTGAGCACGTGACCTGCATACGGGACAAGGGTTAATACACAGCCCACTTTTCAGCTTTGCAAAGGTCCCTCAAATAAACAATATTTCCCCTCAATCCATGCCAATATACCATCTAACACAAGCGGCACGCAAGTGACTTAGATATACTGTACAACCAGAGTTAATACTCATGGCTACTCTAGCCAACCTCACTTTTCTCCTCCGCAAAGTACTTTCAATGAGGTAATATTAACCCGTATTCAATTGCAATTATATCTATCCGCTACAACCACTCAAGAAATATGCAAAATGCATAATTAATATATATCTGACGGGGTCTCAGGCCCCTGTTTATTACAGAAAAAACTATACTCAACACAAAAATCTGGTGTAGCCAGTTCACACAGAAAAAACGTCAGTTCCACAATGTATTTATTTTTGTTTGTGTATTATGTATCCCTGTAACGTTTTTTTTTCAGTACCCCATTTGAAAACTGCAAATAAAGAAAAAGTAAAAATAATAATAATCTGGAGTGGGGGGGGGGGGGGTGTCTGCCCCCCCCCCCCACTATATTTAGTTTTAACTGCACTGTGGCTCACACATGTAGAGCACCTAAATGCCAACACCTTAGGTTCCACATGTCATGCATCCCATTCTATTACTACCATTGTTTTTGTTTTTTATGCAGTGAAGGAAATACAGAAGAACACAGCATCAATTCTTTGCCTGTGTTTACCAGGGAAGAATCCATTTCAATGCCACAGGAGGGGGCCACAACCTCCATATTTATGAACAATTGGTGAACTGAAGAAGAAGTTCATAGGCAGATTGATGAAATTAAAGTAAATTAGGCACCTGGCCCCGATGGCATACATCCAAGAGTTCTCAAGGATTTAAGTTCAGTAATAGCCAAACCATTACATTTAATATTCACGGACTCCATTTCCACAGGCTCAGAACCACAAGATTGGCGTAAAGCAGATGTGTTGCCTGTATTTAAAAAGGGAGCTAGATCACAACCGGGGAATTACAGACCTGTAAGCCTGACTTCAATAGTGGGGAAACTACTTGAAGGTTTAATACGGGATAATATTTAAGAATACCTAATGGAAAACAAAATCATTAGTAATGGTCAGCATGAATTTATGAAGGATAGATCATGCCAAACTAACCTTATTTGTTTCTTTGAGGAAGTAGGAATTTAGACCAGGGTAATGCAGTTGATGTGGTCTACTTAGATTTTGCAAAGGCTTTTGATACGGTTCCACAAAAGAGGTTGGTGTACAAAATAAAGCAAATATGACTCCGTAAAAATATATTCACCTGGATTGAAAACTGGTTGAAGGATAGACAACAGAGGGTTGTCATAAATTGAACTTTTTTAGGTTGGGCTAAGGTCGTGAGTGGAGTACCTCAAGGATCAGTACTGGGGCCACTGCTTTTTAACTTGTTTATTAATGACCTTGAGGTTGGCATCAAGAGCAAAGTCTCCATCTTTGCTGGTGATACTAAATTGTGTAAGGTGGTAGAATCAGAGCAGGATGTAATTTCTCTTCAGAAGGACTTGGAGAGACTGGAAACTTGGGCAAGTAAATGGCAGATGAGGTTTAATACAGATAAATGTCAGGTTATGCATTTGGGAAGCAAGAATAAACATGCGACTTACAAATTGAATGGGGATAAATTGGGGGGATTCCTTGATGGAGAAGGATTTAGGAGTGCTTGTAGGCAGCAGGCTTAGCAATAATGCCCAAAGTCATGCAGTAGCTGCAAAGGAAAAGAAGATCTTATCTTGCATTAAACGGGCAATGGATGGAATGGAAGTAAACATAATGAAGCCCCTTTACAAAGCATTACTAAGACCATACCTTGAATATGGAATACAATTTTGGGCACCACTCCTTAGAAAAGACATTATGGAACTAGAGAGTGCAGAGAAGAGAGACCAAATTAATAAAGAGGATGGACAATCTAATTTATGAGAGGCTAGCTAAATTAGATTTGTTTACATTAGAAAAAGGAGGCGTCTAAGAGGGGATATGATAACTATATACAAATCTATTCGGGGACAGTACAGGGAGCTTTCAAAAGAACTATTCATCCCAAGGGCAGTACAAAGGACTTGGGGGCATCCCTTAAGGTTGGAGGAAAGGAGATTTCACCAGCAACAAAAGGAAAGGGTTCTTAACAGTAAGGGCTGTTAAAATGTGGAATTCATTACCCATGGAGACTGTGATGGCAAATACAATAGATTTGTTAAAAAAAAAAAAAAAAGCTTGGACATCTTTTTAGAAAGGAAAGGTACACAGGGATATACCAAATAAGTAAACATGGGAAGGATGTTGATCCAGGGAATAATCTGATTGCCAATTCTTGGAGTCAGGAAGAAATGTATTTCCCCCTTATGAGATATCATCCAACGATATGTCACTGGGGTTTTTTGTTTGCCTTCCTCTGGATCAATAAGTAAGTATAGATATAGGATAAAGTATCTGTTGTCTAAATTTAGCATAGGTTGAACTTGATGGGTGTACGTCTTTTTTCAACCTCATCTACTATGTAACTATGTAAAATTGGTGGTGTGGGACATGCCGATAGGGTTTACCTTGACATGGTTGCAGGCGTGATATTTAATGCAATCTTTTGGCCAAAACATGACCCATACTTACGACAGTAAAAAAAAAAAAAAAAACAGAATTCAACTGAATTATTTGCTGTACTGAATGTGCATTGAGGCATCAAGTTTACGGTTACCATGGTAACCCTTAGACTGCACTGGGCACAGCTTCCTTTTAACCTTCCAGATACACAAAACATATGATCAATGCAGATTGCTGCTTTATCTTTCCCTAAATGTTTGATATACCCGATTAAAATACATGTTAATGTAAAATACCTTAATACACAGAAGAGACTCATGTCAAATTATTCTTTTAGTGTCATTTTTTTACATCAAAATGCTGAAATTCATACAGAGCCCTACTATGTTATTACAAAAACAAAAAAACACAGACACACTAAAACAGTACCATCACATCATTTACACACTATAAAATGCCATTCACATAAAAACTGTGCATTTGTTTCTTTGTAAGATAAAATCCACATCATTGGGTTTTTTTAGGGGTTTTTTTTGTCCATAACTCAATGGGACACAAATAACCAATGTTATGGTTTTTAAAACAGTAATTAACCCCGTCATCCCTGAGCTTTGTAGCCTTGGTGCTCAGTAAGTGTTCGGTTACAATTAAGTAATTCTTCTCTTACAGATTGGCCAAATAGGAGAATCCAAATCAGGAGGCGATGTTGACCCAAAACAGTATACTTTACTTATTTTGCAAACAATTCTAGCATACACAGCCCATAACAATTATCACTGCAGTCCCAAGAACGCTACTTCTTTAATGCAGTAGACCATTTGCACTATAGGTACAATGTTTTTTTCTTTCCCTTCAAGATATTGTAACCTACAGTTCCTGGCCAGAGGCAAAACCAAATAGCTGGGGGCCCCCCAATGTCCCACATAGCCATAGGCCAGTGGTTCCCAACCTTCTCATACTTGCCCACCCCAAAAGCAATGGTGTGTGTATAGGACACCATTCTGTGTTCAATGCACCAAGCAAACTGACTAAAGGTGTTCGCGATTGAGTTCCCCAAAAAATCCTACTAAAGAAAACAAGGATTACACATAGTATATTAATTTGGGGTACTGATGCAGGAATATTGTTCTTCATGTTGTGCCGGTCACGGACTCAAAAAGAGGAACATAGTGTCACCATGTCCGCCCTCGTCTTTGCCACTTTTTCTATGTCCCTCCCATTTTTCGGAGTCACCTTGTTAAGCCTCTTGCCCTCCGCTCCCTACCATAGCAGGGTCAGCACCCCAGGTTGGGAAACACTGCCATAAAAGCACAGTGGTCAAAATGCCTTTGAGAACACTATACTGGTACTGTACTTAAACTAGAATTGTCCTAAAAAATAGAAACCTTTTAATACAAATCCTTTTCCCCCCCTCAGAGCAGAACTGTAAGCTTTTAAGTGAAAATTAAAATAAAGAGCAGTGGTAACCCATACCCCCGATACCTTCACACTTTGACGACTACATGGAGAGGGGTGAGGGGAGAGAATGAGCACCATCCCTAAAGGCAAAAAGGCTGGCAGCTTTAAATAGGACAAATAAACTAATGAGTAAATGGACTGTACCTTTGGGCCCCTTTGCTGGCTGAGAGACCTCCACGGGGTTAAAACCCAGGATTTCCTCAACCTGTCCTGTCTCTATTGCATCATGTGCTCACCATACCCCCAATCTTGTAGATTACTCTATTCTGACCCTTATTGAACCAACATGGCACATATAGCATCTCCAAGTATCACAGCGTAACAAGTTAACCACGGGTGCAAATGTAGCCTGGAAGGAGATTCTCAGGGCTGAGGGGTTCAACAACAACAACAACAACAACAACAAGGGAGAAAAATCAACAGAATGAACACAGCACGGAGGCATGATAGGCCCTGCCATTCACTAAAAATCAAAACCATGGCGTGTGTAGTGACTGTGGCAGCAGGGGCGGACTCCTTTGGGTCTAGCTCAGTGCCCCAAAGTGATCTTCTGTTTGGCAGGTGAGAGGTGCGGGCTAGGCTGCTTCTCGGAGGTAGAGCCGCTCAGGGAAGACTGAAGGTAGACCGTCTTGTGAAAGAGTCTGTTGCTGAGGAAGACGACCAATGAAAAGAGGCGCAGCTGGAAGTGACTGGGAACACAAGGGATAATGGTATCAGTTATAGTATGTTCTAAAATGGTGGTTCGCCACTCTAATCTTAACAAATGGGTTGAAGACCAACTATAAACCATTTATATGGTCGTTTAAAGCAGCAATCCTGACTACCTCCTGATCGTAACCGTGTTATTCTCAACTCCGGGGACTGCTGGTACCTGAAAAATGTACCTTTTAAATGTCTTATTTTCCCCCATCTCCCTTTTGGGAAATCACATTGAAGAAAATAAAAATAAAATACAATGGTTGCCAGGTCAGCCTCACTCCCATAGACCAATAGAAAAGTACCATGTCATCTGGCCATGACGTTGTGGATTTATGTTGGGTGACCCTGGTGGCCATCTTGCTTTTTTGTTTAATTTTAATGCTGCATTCAGCAGGTGAATATACCAGAGGTACTTTTCATTTTGTGAATTATTATAGGGAAATCCAAAAGGCAGACAAAAGTCAAGAAGTTTCATTTCAGGGCACATACTGTATTTTAGGAAAGATAATACCACAGTAGAATGCTCATCCAAATTTGCAATACCACCTCGGATAAAGAAGAACTTGGAAACATATAAAGCTATTTCTTAGATTTTTAATGTACACGTAACAAACTATTTAATACGATTATATTTTGATGATTTCCATCACAGCTTCCCTTGCATATGTTTCACTATCACAAAACGGTGATAAAATGCAGACCAGTCCGTTATTTAAATTAAAAACTATATCACAGGTTAATTTAACATCCACATACAAGCTGTCTCATCTACAAAATATAAAGTAGATTAAGTGAAGAGCTCAATCATATTGGTTTCTATTAATAATGGTGGTGATGTAAACATTCGGTTAACATACAGTATTTGTATAATAAAACTATTCCCCGTGTCTTTTTGTATTTGTTATTTCTACATATTAATTTGTTTAAATTGTTTTTTTTTTTTTTTTTAAAAGCCACAAAAATGAAATGGCAAAAGTAAAAAAAGTTTCTCTGTTAAACAGTGCTGAAGGGACCAATCTGGATACATGTGAATTATAGGAACTTCAAGTAGTACTTACTACACTTTTCCAGGTGTCTTTGCTTCATTAGCACTGATGATAAACAGTGGGAAAAGAATGGAAAACAGACAGCCACTGCAAGAGAATCAGTCAAATTAATCTGGGTTTACATAATCTCTATATTACTCTTCTGTACAGTATGTACACACACTTCAACCACATTAAACTTCAAAGGTACGGTCTCAAAGGGATTTAGAAACTATGCAGATAAAGTAATGAAAAAGGTACCCATCATTCTTATGGGCTGTGTTTATTAAGCAGTGTTAAGTCATAAAAGCATCTTATGGCCATAAGAAATGCATTTAATTGTGCGATAAAATGCCTTACAATTTAGGTCTGCTTAGTAAACATGGCCCTCTACTTTTTAGTATCCTAATGGAAAACTTTTCACATTCCTGGTAGGAAAATACGCTACTTGACAGGCAATAAGGAACTTTTGCTTTATTGTCTTTATATGAGCAAGAGACTACTTCTGTGTAATTCGTTCCTTACCCTATTTTTTATTAAAACCAAGACTTTTGGGGATGTCACAAGAATTGGTGGCACGCATGAACATCATAAGGCTAGGTCCCCGCTACAGCAATCAGTCGGCGCGCAACCGCGTGCGCGCCTCTCACCAGCCCCTTACCTGCTCCCTAGCTGTCCCCAGTGCCTCCTCACTTCCTGGCTCACTACACACTGACGTGTCAGCCAGCAGGGGATACAACAGGATTGTGTTCCCGAGCGGCAACGTGTCACATGGTGTGCCAGGAAGCCAATCAGAGGCCAGGTAGTGACACTTTCTCACAAAAGGAACTCCCCTTTCTTTACTGGGCATCCGTGTTAGCAGAAAATCAACCATTTGGCTGCCAGATTGTGCAGTAATCTGCAATTCAATTGAAAGAGAGAAGTTCATCCCAAGATGCAGTGCCACAAATGACAAATTCTTTCACTGGTGAAATTTAGAACTATAAACACATGCGTTTTATTAGCTACAGGTTCTGGTATTAGGAGATTACTGTATGTTGGACCAGATGTGGCCCGCCTGTAACAGAGCAGTGTTGTGCATCTGTGGGAGTGAATGGGTTAACTGCTGTACACACGTACACACACACACACACACACACACACACACTTCAGAATCAGAAATGTAACCAAAGTATTTTCACTGTGGATAGGATGAAATGGGGCTGAGCCGGCATCATAACCCCGCCCCCTCGTCATGGTCGTGCCCACCTGGCCCATTTTGGTCACGCCCCGCGCCTGAGAACTCTGCCTACAGAACGCAGTCTAGCGCTATGCATGCGCCGCCAGGAGCGCGTGCAGTAGCCTCCAGTGGGACCTTAGCCGAAGGCTTTTGCTGGTATTGAAAACTGGTCACTTCTCTAGCATCAGAAGGAATCACAATGGAAGTGGCCCCCCAAACATGAAATAGAAGTAACTTAACCTGAAAAAGCATGTTATAACATTCTTTTAAAACATTTAATGAATTTTATTATTAATAAATTAATAAGCACTACTGCTAATAACTAACTGAATAATTTCTACCATTTTAAAATCCTAGGGAGGCTAGTTTTCGCAAACCCACATCAAATGTGATAATTGTGTGGAGGACACACACACAGACACACACACACACACACACTACGGATACCTTTGCTAAGCAGCACAGACTTCTGCTTCATATAGACCAGGTGTGGTCAACGCCACTCAAGGGCCGCCAACAGGTAATTTTCAGGAGATCCCTGCTACAGCACAGGTGGCTCAATCAGTGGCTCACTAAGAATAACTGGTATAGATGATAGTCTGTCAACAAAGCACTTGTAAGAGAAATTCATTACCTGATGATATAAGACGACTGCATGGCTGTCAGGGAAGCCAGGGGTAAACCGAATCCAAAGTAGTAGGGCCAATTCCTTTCAATATTGGATAGCCGCTGATGCATTTCAATTCCTGTGATTAAAAAACAGCTCTTGATTACAAAAGTCTGTGCTATGTAATACATTAAAAAATTCTAAGGTCAGTTATTGGAAAATTGAATTTATTGCGCTTTTAAACTCTATTTTCAGCATGCGCTGTCTTGTGTAGAACATTTTACAGGGAATGTCACAAAGCGTTTATAATGCACATTTTGGTTCCTGAGGTAGAGTTTTTTGCTCAAACAGGGACCAGGCAATTCCTATGGAAGTCCCATAACCTATGCAGCTTACCACACACAAAAACACTAATAATTATAACTGGTTTTACAGGAGCCACAAGCATGTAGTGCACAGCACCTGCTAAATAGGTACAGTTGAAGGGTATGCAAATTGAAGGTGGGACGATTTCAAGCCTGAATAATAATTACGTTATATTGTCTCTATACATGTATATTTAGCATGCAACTAGTTAAAACAAGGAATATAGTATTAAGTTAGAAATTATATTAGCGTAGTTAGAAATGGCTAGTAAAAAAAATACAATAGAGATCAGTACTAACGATTAGGAACAGCGCTAATCCTATAGTTACTTAGTGACAGAACAAGGGAGTTTTGTAAATCAAAGTAAATATTGCCAAATGTAGAAACATTGTTCTAAGGTTGAGCTTATAATGCCGTTGCCGGCGACAGCACGCTGCGGTTGAAGGAAAAATCAAATTGACTTGGCTTCCAGCAATCAACCTGCCGCGCTGCTTCTACTATAAAGCGCACGCGACGGCGGCAAAACATTTGTTTTGGCGCGACGTGCATGATTTTGAGCACCATTTTTCAAGACATCAATACAGAGAAAGTGGCCTGTATTGAAAAGAAGATCTACTGTACACCTTTGATATATTTAGATCTATTAATAACTGGAAAAGCAATATATTCTTCCACACTGTGAATTTGTATATTATTGATGGACAAAACTTTTCTATTCTCCCCCCGATATACTCCAACAATAAAAAGGTTTTCTACCTTCAGGAGGTTATTTTTATTTTATTTTTATATTTTTTGGGTTGGCTTTAAATTATTACATAAGTAAAGGTTACGTTTTATACCATATTTCACTACAAAATCATACATTTAGAGTGCATGCAAGTAGGGTTTGGGGATGTGTGTATAATTATTTTCCCTTAGTGTACCTAATTTGCAATTCTATTTATGTTGAGCAAGTACATTTTTGTGTTGTACCTTCAATGATAGTCTCAGAAGTGCACACAATACGTTGGCGATTACAAAAGTCCAGGTTTCCCACTTGGGGGGAAAAAAAAGTTGTCCCCTTGGTTCTACTCTTTGGGTAAATGAACCTCTTTCAAAATCTCATAAGGTTCTTTTTCAAGTGTACTCTTAGCACATAAAGAAGTCTGAGGTTTTTAAAGCTCTGTACATTATAAAATTCACCGGTGAAAACTCATGTTGGTCCCCTGAAAGTTGTCACAACCAACAACAAATTTACATTTCTCCAGTACCGACAGGCACACTAGAAGTTTGAAACATCACATCACCTTTTCATGTAAATGGAGTAAGCAATTTCTGATCAACGTGCTTGGGGCCTCGAGTAAGTATTAAACGGTACTTGGAAGTGAGACAGTCCTGATTTAACAGAACGGTCTCTAGGTGTTACTGGTTAGCTTGGCTAGAATTGGGACATACTGTACTATAGATGGTTGACTCATCCTCTCTCTAACATACAATGTGCAGTCCATACTGTATATTTCTTTACCAGGTCATTTGCTCAGTTGATTCTTTTTTCCTCCATCCTACTCCTTTTAATCAGAGGGATATTCATTAAACTGCGATAGTCTGAAGACAATGGGAGTTTTTGTGCGATAGTGCCTCGATCAGTACTATTAGGCCGAGCTTATAGTGTGCATTGCAGTGCGCGCGACCGTGTGACGTCATTCGCGCGAATCCTGCACTCTATGCAGGCGGGATGCGACAGGAGGCGTAGCGGAGGTGTGGCCAGTGACATCATGCGAGCGGTTCGCCATTATTGGCTGAATCGCTTCACGTGACCCGGCCGCCGCATGGAGAGACAAATTAATTGGTCTCGCCTGCATCCTGCCGCTCGGTCGTGCCTCCGCCTGGTCGCGGTCACTATCTGCAGCATGATGCACAACAAGGTATGTGTTTTGGTGTCACACACCGTCGCAGCAACTATAAGCGCGGCATTACAGTTTAATGAATAACCCCTAAAGACTTTGACGGAACTGGATTACATGCTGTAGGTTTAGTATGGCGGCATTGGGATATTTCAGCTTTCTTTGTGAGGTACCTCGTTTTTCACGGTATAAAGACACTTCTATCTGTCTGAGCAACCAGCACTGTTTCAGAAGGTATATTGAGGTGTTTTCCTCCATTTACCTTTGTTGAACCACCGATACTCAAAGCAGTATAATGAGTAGAGCAGCGACATGTGAAGAAGGCTAATGAGCTGTCCAATAATATCGATGGGGAACAGACTCACAAACATCCCCTACAATGCAAAAGAAGCAAAATTGAGGAGGAAGGAACAGATACTTAATTGTTTTACGTTAGGATTCAAACTGACCAACTCATCTTAAAGTAAAGGGGGTGAGATTACAGCAGTATTGTTTTGCAAAGTTTACACCATACAGTATACTCCGGACTGATATATCTGTGCTACACACTGCATCTGATCACTGCCCTAAGCTTTTATTAACATCATAGATCTCAAACTCCTGTAATGCACAGCTACCTACCTGGTGGTAGTAGTAGTATCTACTTGCACCTGTGATGTATGAACAGCTACAAGTCCCTATTAGTTAGATGTAATGTAGTGGGGAAGGCAACAATATGCCAAAACCTGTTCGAAGACCGTGGTTCTCAAAACGGTGGACCCCAAAGCCTACTAAAATTCACTCTGGGCAGCTCTTTCCTGTATTTTCTATCACAACTAAGGCTGATTTTTAGATAAAGATCCAATATTTAAAAATATTTACATGTTAATACATAAATGTGTTCGAAGCTTTGGGGAGCGCAGATATCACCTTTTAGGAAAAACATATGTGTGTTTATATTCTATGTTAGTGTTACATCTGACCAATTGTGTATAAGTTATAATGGTACTGATATTATTTCTCTGTCTTTCTCTCCCATACCTCTGCGACGAGCTAATAAATAAAGCTTTAGTACTGTAATTAAAAAAATCATTTGTCTGTTCTATCCACCTGCAATCCCTATATCTCGATTTTGATATTGTATAATGTTCTTATTTTCACATTCTATTGTTATATGTATTAAAAGTGTTTTAACCATTTTTTATCATTGTATTGTGTTAAGCTGCTAGGTATTTAGTTTTCATTAGTGATGTACCGAGTACTCGGAATTACCCGGTACCTGGTGGATTTTCAGCTACCTGGAAATTACCCGGACCCGGCAACGGAGAAGTGGGCCCGGCGCCGGGTAATGTCAGGGTAGCTAAAAAATACATAATTACTTACCTGCTGTCAGCGACGGAAGGCGCCGAAGACCTGTGAGGAAGCCCGCGGCGACATCTAGGCAGGTCAGCAGAGTTCCTGTGGCAGCATCAGCAGTGTGTGTTCAGCCGGCGCGAGAGCTGCAGGAATCCACAGCAGTGCGAGCTGGGAAACCATGTGACCGGAGCAGGAGCGTTCCTATTGGACAGCCGGCTGTCCAATAGGAATGCTTCTGCTCCAGTCACATGGTTCCCCAGCTCGCACTGCTGTGGATTCGTGCAGCTCCGCGCGGGCTTAACACACACTGCTGATGCTGCCACCGCCACAGGACATCTGCTGACCTGCCTAGATGTTGCCTCCGTCTTCCTCCACCCCCAGGTATGTGTCAACCGGGTACCCGGCCGGGTAGATCATTTGATTTTGGCCGGGTACCTGTTACCCAGATTTTTTTTTAAAAGTAGGACCCGGTCCAACACTAGTGTGCGAGTAATACATAAAAGAGACTCTAAAGTTGCGGGAAAAGAGCGCCCCGTCTGACCGCCTGAATCTGTCTATTATCCGGTTGCGCTTTAACAACCCGGCAAATATCTGTATCTCTCTTGCTGTGGGATCTTATCTCTGTGTGTGGGAATTATGTTTCTCTGCTGCAGTCTCACTTTCTCTCTCCTTGGCTAGCAGTCTCTAACAAGCCTCCTCTTTCACTTCTGAGTGTCAGGCTCTCTCTCAAGCCTCTCTCACTGTCACCTGTGCTGTCTCTCTGTGAGCCTCACAGACTCCCTCCCTGTCTCACACTGGCAGTTGGTCTCCAGGTTCTAACCGTTTTTCCTTCTCATCCAATCCCATATCTCCAGTCATGTGTTGCCTGGAAGATCAGGGACAGCGTCTCATTCATTTTCGCACCATGTGATAGGTGGAGTAGATTAATTCTGTCCTGCCCACAGTATGCATATATTTGTAGCGGGGGCTACACCACTAAATATATTTTATTGATGCATACAGAACATTTCAGATTTTTGCCCCAGAATTGAACTGCCCAGTCAGTATTAAACATTGGCATTAATATATCTGCATACTAAATAGTGTTCTATATCGTTTCTAATATAAATTAGGTCAAACTTAAGCCGTATGACTGAACAAATACAAGACCATAAAAATAAGTTATATTAATCATTAAAATATACATTACCACATGAAACGGCATAAGAAAACATTGTGTAGATGTAGCCTACATTCAGAGACCGTCTATGGTGGGACGCTCCTGCTGAGACCACCCACGCGGAGGCGGAAGGCGCCGTTGGAGCAGACTGCCAGTTGACTGTTCAGTTACACCCGGGGGCTGGAGCGCCCGGGAAGGTATCCGTATAAGTGCACCAACATTCACGTGCGCAGCGCTGTCTCACACTTGGGGGTGGGAAAGGCCATTGGTGTCTGGACACTGGGACACTGGTGCCCATGCACCTAAGTACTGTGGGGATATTCCGCGGGTGGGTATACATATGTCTATTGCTGTTCCTATTGATGTCATTGTTTATTACCTCCCAGTAAATACTGTTTCCCATACTCTGTGTGTATTACTGGGCATATTGTCTTGGGAGGTGTTATCCTACTATATGAGGATCCTTCTCAGGTGGAGGCGCTGTTTAGTAGATATACATACACCCTAGGCTCCTCAGTGGCGGAGGATCAGGCTTCCTGTTTGCCACACAGGTATAGCAGCACACAGTCGCCCTGACACAGGGGGAAAGGGGGGATACATAATTCTGGTGTACCAATAATTGTAATTGTGTTTTGCTTTATCTATTGCACACTTACAAAACAAAGAGGGGAAAAAAATCTAAACTGAATAGTTAATTTTGATCTTGGTAAACTGGCAGTGGCTCAAGGAGAATAGATTACCCAATGTTAACAATACTTCTTTGATGTAGTGGAAAATTAGTGAAAAAAAGCGCTAATAATATAAATTGGTGAACAATATATTGATACAATCCCAATAGTCCTTGTAGTCCAATAGGCTGCCTAACGAGTCAAGCGGATTGTTTCCAAAACCAGAATGGGTATGGTAACAAAAAAGACCTGTATGGCGCCAAGGATGACAACCCTAGGTATACAGCACACACATAGTTCTTCCGTGGAGTCTTCCCGGTCTGTTATGCTGATGCGTGACTTCAGAATGTTCTCACAGCACTCCAGCATATATGTGGATGATAAAGACAAAAACAACAGGGCACTAATTGTGCATAACACTTGTGTTAGTTAACATATTCCATAAAAATATTATTTATTGGGTAAATAAAACAATAAAAGACTGCAGAATTTTATTGCAAAGTGAGCTGTGATGTATGTAAAGCTCCAATGAATCCTAATAGGACCAACTCTCCGGCAATGTAAAATAGAAATCCTACTTGCAATTAGCCCCCCGAACTTGCGCCTTGTACAGTATGTAGGTTTCATTGGGACTGGAATCTCCCGGCTGTTTCTTCCGTGTGGAGCGGTGTCCTCCTCTCGTCTCTGATCAATGTGCATTGTGCACAGGCCAGCAAAATTATCAAAGGATCGATAGCTATAAGGTCCAATAGCCTTACATTTATAAATAGTGGGTCATATAAAGCCAGTACAGAGAGGTATTTCAGTGTGAGAGAAGTTACTAATATAAGGACAAAGTATTGTAATCCTCCGGTTCAGACTTTTGAGGGTCAACTCCTTATTCCGTTTACTAATCTCCCCAGCAGTTTTTAGGAGACATATTCTTCATGTCTGTCATGAGCATAGGACAGATTATCTGTAATGTTCTGAATCAATCACAGTAATAGAAGGATGCCGTGGCATATAAGGAGATACGTTTTCCTATAGGAAGGTCTTTTGTTTTAAACGGTCAACAAGCTAAGTCATGTTCAGTGACGAAGCAATAATGAATATGTATAAATCAAATATAATTCGATAAATGTATATACACTGACTTGTTCAATAATATTAATATTGAAATTTATACTAATCATGAGTATTGGTCCAAATAAATATATAAAGAAAATGAATGTACCAACATGAGGAATATTGTGACGAGATATGATACATTTAATATTGATATATTGATTGAAGTCAATGAGAAAAATATAATAAATAACCCATTGATGCACTCATATGATGACAGATATACAATCAAGGAAGAATAGGTTGTTCATATATTATTCAACACAAACGTGCAAGTGTTATATATTTAACATATATGTTTATAACATCGAGTGGACAATTTTTCATTAAGAGTGTATTAATACATTGGAGGTCATCATGTATATTCTGTTTGTGAATTTGTCCCAATTTGTAAAGATTTTATATCAAGTGGACATTTATTGAACACCATCAGGAATGTATTAACAAAATTAGAAGTTTGGGTATAAATATCAGCAATACCCCTGACGAAGAGAGGTCTTGAAACGCGTAGGGTGATTTTTGGGCTCTCAAGGACACCGTAGCTGAATCTGGAGAGCAGTGACATCAGGTACAGCCGTGCAGGGAAAGTCTGATCCCCAGGCATGCAGCCGATCGGAGATTCAAGGAGGACACCGCTCCACACCTAAGAAACAGCCGGGAGATTCCAGTCCCAAAGAAACCTACTTACAAGGCGCAAGTTCGAGGGGCTAATTGCAAGTAGGATTTCAATTTTATATTGCCAGAGAGTTGGTCCTAAGGATTCATTGGAGCTTTACATACACCACAGCTCACTTTGCAGCATTTCATTGCAGTATTTTATTGTTTTATTTACCCAATAAATAATATTCTTATGGAATTTATGTTAGCCAAAACTGAAGTGTTCAGTCCATTATCACAGTACTGTTTTCAGCTCTTGACCTAGCAGTCAAAGATAATGCACAATTAGTGCCCTGTTAGTGTCTTCATCGTCCACATATATGCTGGAGTGCTGTGAGAACATTCTGGAGCCATGCATCAGCATAACAGACCTTGGGTTGTCTTCCTTGGCGCCATACAGGTCTTTTTTGTTACAATACTTCTTTAATCCCTAGGTGTTCAGAGAATGAATAAAGAAGAAAGGTAGATATACCTGGATGAGGAAGAGTGCTTGCAGGAGCAGGTTAAACAGCATGTCGGCTATAATTTTACTGACGCTGGGGAAAGACTGGGCCTTTCTGCCTGACAACTCGAAGGCCAAGTCTGCTATATCCTGAAATTGAAAGAGAATTGCTGATTATAGCAAGACAATGTTTCCAGAATACTGGACAGTGGTATCCCGTACCTGCTGCTCATTTGTTACAGACCAAGAATGTGGTGCTGTCTAGTCAGGACATCCCATACAGCAAAGTTCACAGACTTTCCTATTGCGCTACATGCATAATACTTTCAGACACAGAGCACAGTGACAACAGAGGCAGTGAGGTGGATGCTCTGTTCATTTACCAGGCCCTTCAGCATTTGCCACATCAAAAATGGTACAATGTATTTGCTACGTCATTTTGGGATAGAGGTGCTTCGAAGCAAACAACACCTCAAAAAGGGAGGCAACACTAACACATGCAACTTAATACAGGTGAAGCAGGCTTCCTTTTCCCCTCTGCTGTGTTATGGTGGGATACGCTGCAATAGTCTGCACCCACACTGCTCTTAAATCCAAAGGAAACTCCTTGATATTCTGTTTTACATTGGAGATAAAGAGATGGATATACACATCTGTATATGCAAAAATCATATTACTAATAACCAGGTGTGCACAGATATCAGACACACCGACTAAAAGTGGTGTTCAATCCCTCATTGTCAGATCAGTCAATCTTCCAGCTACTTTAAGCCTTTCTGTGCCAAAGAGGTCAGAGTGCTGCGGCCCCTGTGGCACTCCCTAAACTGGTCGCACTAACCCTCCATCATGGATGATGGAATGGAAGGGGAGGAGTCATCCCCCTGGTGTCCAACATAACTTCAGATCGCGTCCAGTGCTCCTACTATGAGGATATTTTTTTATTTTTTTTAAGTAAAAAAACATTGGATATTTTTTTAGATAAGGTCAAAGTGAAATTTCTACATTTTTGCATGTGAAGTTTACCCATGAGAGACTAATGGGCCCATTTAGGTTCGAGAATTGAATTGGAGTGGGAAATGGCGACTCATTAAAGACAACAAACGTGCAAGTACAAACGGTGTGTAAAGTGTTACTGATTTTGTCTTGTGATTAGAAATCTGTGATACGCAAATTCAATTTGGCATTAAGGGGCAGTAGTGAAGAGGATTACTTTTTCAGTGCCACGGGTCCGGCAGCACCAGAGTGCCACCAAACCCCTGGCACTTCCGCATCGTGTGATCCCTCCTGGAAACATCACTTGACCTGGCCCATATACAAGAGCTCCCCTTCCGGTTGGATTGGGCTGGCCACTTCGTCAGGGTCATCAGCCCAATCTTCTCCATAAAACAATTTGCTCCTGACATACCAGACATGTCACAAGAGCCCCATGCGTGCCAGAAACGATAATGTGCCAGGTACATCAATTGGGCACTGAAGAGGTTAAGGGTCACCCACATTTACCTGGAACCAGATGGCATTGACAACTTTACTGAGAACGAACAGAGGGAGAACCCAGAGGGCACTGAAAACCGAGGTGAGGATAAACTCCAACCAAGACCAGACATCTCCATGCAAGGAAGGGTCACCTGAGAAAAACACATTAGCATTGTTAGCATTGAAGAAAAGCGCACATATAACACAAAGCAGCCCTGTCTATGTCACAATCAATAACATAGAAGTTATATATACTAATCGAAGCTGACAAAATAAATAAATAAAACATTTATATATTTGTGTTATTTATAATTATTCCAGCACTGCAATCAATCAAAAATGCAAGCACTTTAACATGTCACTGCCTTCAGCTCTCTGACATAAGATGATTTCCAGTAAGTGAATGAGCTGCAAGTTCTCTTTTGGTCAGGGAAGGCCTCTTCTGGAGTAACACTGCTTAGTATATATGCTCTTTTATGGTCCATTCACTTGGAAGACGCCTTACAGCCCCCATACATCAGATTATGTCTTATTGGGAAACTGTTCTTGATAATTATGGCCCTGCAACTATAAGTCAATGGATACAACAAAAAACAGACACAGATGCTCAAAGCTACTTCCAATGTGACAAAAATACACAGTGCAATACCTATATATTCTCTTGAAAAAGGGTCATTTAGTTTAACCCTTCGGCCAAAGCATCTTAAGCCTGCTGCCACTTCAAGGCATGACCGTTAGTAGGTCCTAACTCTACCCGAGTTAAAATTCTTATTTACCTGTAAAATTACAGGAAGAATGATCTGCATTGGATCTGTCGTTACCCAGCAAAATGAAACTGACCTGCCAACTTGGAAAGTGGGGAGGGGCAAGCTTAATCCTTGGGGGGGGGGGGGGAGGGAGGGGGCACTAACCTCCCAAAACAGCTGAGACCAGCAGCACAAAGTTAATAAACACACAGATACCCAACAAGCTCAGCTCAGAGCTTGTTGGGTATCTGTGTTTTTATAAGTCAATGTAGCAATTTTCATCCTAGAGAACACTATGTGGACCTACACCTAGAGCATAGTTGTGTGGTCACACTGTCCTTTCTGAAATAGAAAGAACCAAGTTCTCTAACTAAAGCTCAGATAATCACAGTACTTTAGCAACAAAATATACTGATCTGCACAGGAAAAATCAAAAACAATAAATCTCCTCTTCCTAATCTCGATGTAAGATGCACCGAGGAATAAGGGATTCTATAATAAAACATAAGCGACAGCTCACTAGAAAGCTGACATTCCTATGAGCACGCACTCAGGGAGCATATTTAATTTTTTTTTTTTTTTTTTTAAAGTGAATCCATTTGGGATTTTATGCCTTCCCTGCTGAGTGAGATGTTCTCTTTTGTGCTATTATTGCCTGCTGTGATTTATAGGATGCTTTATTATGTCGTCCCATGATATATTTGTACTTTAACATCAGTTAGCCTGGTCTAGTATTTTGACCTTTTAGTGTTTACATGCGTCGTCTGTGGTGTTTGATATTTTGTATTCAGTGGTAAAAATATATTTTTGGGATATGCCCCAGAGTGCCTGATCAAAGGAATTTGAGTTTGCCAGCAAGTTCTCTTTTGTGTTTTATCGCAGTACTTTAGTCAATGGACTTACCAATTATCTGTGCCGTAACTGTTTGAAGCAGCGGGATGAACATTCGGTAAAATAATAAGAGACTCAGCTAAAACCAATAAATAAATAAAAAGACAATGGATTAAGTATCATGCACTAGTCTTGTTAAAAGGACTTGAATATTATTGACTTCATTCATATGAACATTGTGATGGTACATGGTAGCACAGTTTGACTACTTTTTCATTTGGAAATGTAGACTTCCAATTCTACCCCCTCCTCCCCGCCCCCCCAACAGACAATATATAGACTCTATCCTTTTCAAAAGACCATCACCAAGTCTGTCATGTTGACTAAATGAGATATCAGAAAAGAATAGGAGTAACTTAAACCCAAGCGTATGGTGCACATCTTTCCACTGCAAAGGAGGAACATCTGTAAAGTAGGAAGATAAAAACGGCACGTTTATTTTCTTCTTCTACAGACAAGAACCATCCTGACAAAGGTCTGGGTTGGAGACCGAAACGTCGAACCATTGAATAAAGTTCGTCATATTTTTTGCAAGACTTGTGGAGTGCCAGTACTTTCTTATGAAAGCTGCTTGTTCTACAGACTACATGGTAGTCTGAACCCCACAGAAATGACTGAATGGAATGGAATCCTGTATTTATATTTAGAGAAGGCGAGGAGAGCGATGATTGGTCTCATGAGAGCAGCTTTACAATGAGCTAATTATAGTTTTTCTTCCTATGCTCTACAAGTAGAAAAATCTTTTTGGAGGTAATTGGAAATATATAGCAATACTCAGACAGTTTTATAATAAAGTTGTTTTTTTTGGGTTCATAATTGTTACTTTAAAAAGGGCATTGTGTGTTATGAATCTATGTTCAAAAGAATTGGGACTTGCCATTATTTGACTTTAAAAAAAAAAAAGAAAGAAGGAAGGAGTATACAAACAGAAATTACATACCCAAAAGACTCCTCCATTCCATGCACAACACTGAAAAATCCTGGTTACAATGCGTGGTTCACTGGAGACAGACAGGTACAATTATAGTTAACATTAAATAGTTGAGAAACAAACAAGGAATACACACTTGTTTGAAACGGCAGAACTCGTGTGCTTAGGCAAGGCTATAAAGTATATGAGTATTGCCGGTGCTCTACAAAAGACAACGAAATTAACTTTTAAAACTAGAGCTTCAAGCCCAGCAGAAAAATACTCCCTCAACCGCTTTCTCCCACACCCTTCTCCCCCGTTTTGTTCACAAATCAATATGCATTTAAATACAATAACAGTATAATATACAAAAATACATAAGAATCATCATTCTCTCTCTTCACCCCCCCTACCCCTCCCCCCCCAATATAGCACTGCCAATGTATCCAGCACTGCAAAAACAGCAATTTTCAGGCAAAATTGTGTTTTTTCATTAAAAAAACTGTCCTAGTGCCGATTGGTGCACTGTCGCATGAAAACGCCATGGTGACGCGTCACAGAGCGTCCGAATCTGCGTAAGTAGAGTTGCAGAGTCCTCACACAATCCCCGGCATTTAATTTAAATGCCGTGGGGGAGAGCACGGGGCCTCTGCAACCACCCGCGCCCCCCCTAGCACAATCTCCCGCCCCCCACTGACCTAGAGAGTGTGTGTAAAGAGAAAAGGTCCCCGGACAGAGCCCACAGAGATCGATAGGGGAGGAGGAGGCGTTAGCAAAAGAGACACTGAAAGTACGATGGGAGAGGCAAGAGGAG
Source organism: Ascaphus truei (assembly GCF_040206685.1). NCBI lineage: Eukaryota > Metazoa > Chordata > Amphibia > Anura > Ascaphidae > Ascaphus > Ascaphus truei. The sequence continues at coordinate 56,210,302 of NC_134488.1, read as the reverse complement.
ATCCATGATAAAGCTTGGTTACGAATATCAAGAGTATGGAGAAAGTGAAGGAGAAGAAGGTGGTTCACAGTATAAAATGCTGTAGAGAGGTTGAGTGTAGTGACCGTTGTCTTTTGCAGCATGGAGGTCAATAGATATTTTAGTGAGGGCTGTTTCAGGGAGTGAGCAGTGCGGAAACCAGATTGTAGAGGGTCTAGGATAGGTGATGAGAAAATTGAGCAAGCGAGAGAATGCAAGGTGTTCAAGGAGTTTAGATGCAGGAAGGAGACAGGACGATGGTTAAAAAGACAGGTAGGGTCAAGCATGCGGTTTTTGAGTAATGGTATAACTGTTGCATGTTTGAAGGAGGAGAGGGATTAGAGTAGGAGCAAGAGGTTTTAGGAGATGGGAGGGAATGGGGTCAAGAGGATAAGTGGCAGAGGGAGAAGAGGAGATCAGCAACGATACATCCTCCTCTGTGGCGGCGGGAAAAAAAAAAGTCAAGGAAGTCAGGAGGAGTGTTCGGAAGAGGTGTACGATGGGAGGAGGATAGAGAGGGGGTGTCCTGACGGATGGATTCCACCTTTTTCTTGTAAAGTCCTGAGGTGAAATGGAGGAAGAAAAACAAGTAGCAGAGGATGGTCTGAGTAGGGAGTCAAAGACAGAGAAGAGTTGAGGTGGGTTAGACTTGTGCGTGTTGATTAGTGATGAAAAGTAGTTTTGTTTAGCCTGGGAGAGGGCAGAGTTGATACAGGATAAAATAAATTTGTAGTGAAGGAAGCCTGGAGAGTGTGAAATTTCCTCCAGAGGGACGAGCGCAGGAACGCAACATGCATGTGACAATTTAGCCAAGGTCTGGGGTTAGAAGGGCGAGAACGGAAGAGAGAAAGAGGGAAATGTAGAGGAGGAGGAGGATAGGGCAGAGTTGTAGTTCCTAACCAGGTTGTCAGGATCTGGAGCAGAGCTGGGAGAGGAGGGGGTGGAGAGCAAAGTGGAGTAAAAGCTGGTAGGTCAATAGAGTGCAGGTCTCTGCAGAAATTAGGGGTAGATAGGAGGTGGAGAAGAGAGAGAGAGAGAGAGAGAGACAGAGAGAGACAGACAGAGACAGACAGAGACAGAGACAGAGACAGAGACAGAGAGAGAGACAGAGAGAGAGACAGAGAGAGAGACAGAGAGAGAGACAGAGAGAGAGACAGAGAGAGAGACAGAGAGAGAGACAGAGAGAGAGACAGAGAGAGAGACAGAGAGAGAGACAGAGAGAGAGACAGAGAGAGAGACAGAGAGAGAGACAGAGAGAGAGACAGAGAGAGAGACAGAGAGATGGTCAGAGAGAGGAAAGGGGGAAATGAAGAAAAATCAGAGAGAGAGAGAAAAGTGTTTTGTGAAAACATTTTAGTGGCCATCCTTGTGGGTGCTGGCTGAAGTTCACTGTTAAGGCCAAAAGAAGAGGTTAGAGAGAGAAAGCGGGAAGCCCAAGGGAGAGAGGGGTCATCAATATGGCAATTGAAGTCCCCAAAGAGAAGAACAGGGGAGTCAGAGGAGAGAAAGAAGGAGAGCCAGGATTCAAAGTGAGAGAGAAAGTCCAAAGGGGGGGTCAGTAGAGGTAGGTGGGCGATAGATGACCACCATGTGGACAGGGAGAGGAGAACAGGGTGAGCCTCAAAGGAGGGAAAAGAAAGGGAGGAACGTGAAGGGTATGGTGATGGTAGAGGAGCCCCACGCCTCCACCCCAGCCATCAGGTGCAGAGTGTGGGAGAAAGAAAGGCATAAGAGAGAGGACAGCTTCCAGTGCAGAGTCAGACTGAGTGAGCCAAGCCTCAGTTATAGCAAAGAGGAGCAGAGTGAGAGAGAAAAAAAAAAGTGTCATGCACAGAGAGGAACATGTTGGAAAGGGAGCGTGCTTTCCAAAGGGCACAGGAGAGGAGGGACGTTGACAGGGTAGAGGTATGAGGTTAGAGGGGTTGACACCAGAAGGAGTAGAAGTTGCATCTTGGAGGCGAGGATGAGAGCATGTTATACAATAAAAAAAAGGTACAATTAAAACTTACTTCAGCCACAAAATATTGATCTTTAAAAACGTATTTGTTAACTTTATCACATTGCAATATGTATGCAGTTTAATATACTGGAGACTTATTAAAAACAGACTTTAATTAAAAAATTATACTTTCATGGACTACTTTGATTCATTGCTGCGAGAAATACACCAGCAATGTTCTTCAGAAATGTAATTATAGTGTACAGAGAATCTTATAGGTTTATTTTTCAAGAGTTCTATGAAGAGCCAAAATAATTTTTTAACGATATATTAATTACATAGCACCCACAAAAACCCTGACATTTCAGTCCCCAGGACGACATTCCCCATTATATTAGGAGCTTTTGCCATTATGACTGCATGGGCACGTCCCAAGGACACTACCCTGCTGCCATCTTTTTTCTTCCATTGTAAAACTACAAAACATTAAAAAAAAAAAGTTATGGTGGGTAAAAATAAATAAATGACAAAAATCCTCTATTGTACAGTTAATACAAGTATCACTTGTAGGCACATTCACATGTCGCAGACAGGTCTGCCACCCTGTCTTTCCCCATTATCGCCAAACATACAAAGCGTCCACTGCAGCCAGAGATTCTGAGTAATGACACGAGAGGAACACTAAGGCTAAGGCCCCGCTCCCAGAGTCAGCGCACCTGCGCTGCTGACAGGCGGTGCGCTGAGATACACAGACCGCGATCTGCGGTCTGTAGGGAGCGGGAGGTGGGCGGGAGGTGGGAGGTTTGATCGGGAGGTGGGCGGGAGGTGGGAGGTTTGACAGGGAGGGGGGGCGTGGCTTGAGCGGAGGGACCCGCTACTCTCCCCCCCCCCTCCCTCCACGGACTCGGGCTGGAGCTGGAAGGTAAGTTTAAACACACACACGCAGGCACTCATTCATACACGCGCACACACACACACAGGCAGGCACTCACGCACTCATACACACACACACACGCGCGCACACACAGGCAGGCACTCACGCACTCATACACACACACACACACACACAGACAGAGGCAGGCACTCGGGCACACACACACACAGACAGGCACTCACGCACTCAGACACATACACACACAGACAGGCACGCACTCAGACACACACACAGAGAAAGGCACTCACCTGCTTTCACTCCACACTCCTCCCCGCTCCCCGAAGCCTCTCCTCCTCCCGCAGCCTCCCCTCCCCATTGGCTCACAGCCACACACGTCACGCGTCAAAGCTAGAAAACACCATTCTCTGGTGTCTCCAGCGGCTGACGCGCTACAGCGTGTAGTGCTCTGTGCAGCCAGTGGGGACCGGGACCGGCTCGCGAGGATTCCCCTGCTGGTGGGGAACTCGCGACCCGCCGCCCGCGCCAACGAGCGCAGCGGGACCGAGGCCTTACAATGTGTCACTTGTTACTGCTTATCAATCTTAACATGGACCCCTATAAACTATACAGCAGGCATAAGCTTATACATGTCCATGTTAAAGTGGCTAAGAAGTAAAAGAGTTTATCTGCGGAAAACTACAAAACAAATCTTGAATTATGAAGCAAACATTAAAAAAAAATATATAGAAGAAAAGCTGCTCCATAGGGAAGTGCTTTCACGGTACTGCAACTGCTGCACATTGCAATGTAATGTCGTTCAGGCACAGCCCAGTGGCGAATCAGTAAAACGTGACTATAAGGTTTGATAGCCCATTTGACCTAGAAAAGACATTCCAAGCAAAAAGTTTCCTTAACCCATTTTCCTATAGAAGTTCATCATTTATCCGGGGGGCATACAGACAATTGTAATATTAACTGCAACTGGGTAATGCTGCAGTACTCACTTCTCTGGCTTTTTCTCCTCGCTCTGGGCTCTCCGCTGTGCAAGAGCGCTGCTTGCGCGTCGCTTTCTCTGCTCCTCCCTTTTCTGCTGGATCCGAGCATCCAACTTCGATATTGTACATATTCCCCAAATGGAGTCCTTAATGCCCTGTTTAAAAAAAAATATATATATATAAAGTTTTTTTTTTTTTAAAAATCGAAAACAGAAAGATAGTTTAAAGTGCTATGAACAATACAGAACAATGACAAATCTATACACTAAAGTGCAATAACCTTTATTAATAATTAACAGGAGTGTCCATTAGTGATCCTTAATGGCCATCAAACTTTAGTGAATACTTAGAGGCAGGCAACGCCCAATTTATAAAGCACATTCAAAATAAAGACTTTACAGAGCAAGAGTGAAAGAACCAACACCCTCACTGCCAGAGAGGCCTGCGAGGGTGTATAAACAGGGGCTCGTGAAATAATAAAATACAAATATTATTATGCAGGTTTGGTGCCTTCGCTTAAAGCCCCAGTACCAATTAGGTGAATAAATTTAGGTGTCTAGAAATGTCCGTAATCTATTATTTTAATAGGATGCCGCATTGTAAAATCCTCCTTTAGTTTTGAATACTAGAGATTTACTGATGTAATGCTTGAAGCCTTAGATATGGTCGCTAATGAGCATTTTCTTTAAAAATGCCTAGTAGGTCAAACAAATAAAGGAAACATACAAATCACGGTGGTATTCTTGCTCTATATGGGTGTGATGCTTTAAATAATGCTTAATGAAAGTCAGTAAGCAATGTATATTTTCTGTTTGCGTGCTTCTTGTAGTATCGAGAGTCTCAATTATATCTTAGCCCGAGTTATTAAATAAGCATTACCAATGTTATAATAATAATAGCATGTTCTTGTATAGCGCTGCTAGTTTTACGTAGCGCTTTAGAGACATTTTGCAGACACAGTCCCTGCCCCGTGGAACTTACAGTCTATGTTTTTGGTGCCTCAGGTACAGGGAGATAAAGTGACTTGCCAAAGTCACAAGGAGCCAACAATAAGAATTGAACCAGGTTCCCCTGCTTCAAACTCAGTGCCAGTCATTGTCTTTACTGACTGAGCCACTCCTTCAGTCATGTAAGCTATCTTGGTCCAGTGCTATTTCAGACAACACCTTCTGGCACACACATTCAAGTGAATGGGCCGGAAGGCGTCATCCAGTGTTGGAAAGTGTCTTATGGAATAGCAACCCTCAATAAATAAGGCCTTATATGTCTAAATGCCCCTTTTGCTTAACCAGGCTATGTTACTAAGTAGTATCGGGGCAGTATGTAGCATTGAGGGCTACGTTCAATTAGTTGACAGCCAGACAGTGATGACAATGTCTAGATTGTAAGCGGTCATGAGCAGGGCCCTCATTACCTCTCTGTATCCGTTTGCTAATGTTGGTCCTTATTTGGATGCAACTTTATGTAATTATCAGATCTTGTACCCCCATTGTACCGCACTGTGGAATATGTTGACACTTTACCAATAAACAAAAATAATCTCTTTAACCTTGTTTAAATAGGAGGTTTCTCTCTTTACCAATGAAGCCTATGTTCTTGGACTTACACGAGTAAGGTCATGAAGAAAGCTTCTCAAGCTGTCTGCCATTTTTCACTCCACGACCACCTCTGGTACCCAATCAACTGCACGGAGAGAGGAAAACTAATGGCACGCAATCTCTCATCGTGGACCAAGTTGAGATGCAAGAGAGCCTGGAAGATAAGATTAGGTGACAATCAATTGCTCAGCACATTAAGTCCTATATTTGGGATAGATATCCAGACAAAGAAGTGAGCTGTAATACAACAAAAATATTTCCTGAAATCATATGCTTGTGGCTACATCAAATATGGGAAACTTGTTCATCTGCAGAATTTGATCCAGCCTTACAAGAAAATCACATTGGTCAAAAACAGAGTCCTCGCTTCTCCAAAACACCGTTTCCCTAGTTGAGGGGTAGTTGACTGCACCTAACAAGTTTCTTACTAAGAATGCAGAAGGAAGAAAATAAAGTTTGTTGCACATCAAATACTAATTTTGGAATATTGTTAGATACACATACATACATACATACATACATAACCTGTTAGAAATGTTATGGCCTCCTTCCAACTACTAAGTCAGTGCTTTGAAAAATTCCCATCCTGGTTTCGTATTAACCAAAGTTTCTTCTCAGTTGACCGACAGAAGAATAGAGGCTGAAAAGTTCCTGAGAATAATTGATAAATTATGGACATACTGCATAACTTACAGCAAGTTATTATGCTGGCTTTTATTTTATAATTTTTCAGTTTCTGTTATGAAAATTAGTAAACAGAAGAAAAACTAATTATTCTATCTATACATTTTAATTTTTGACCAAGAATGAATGTCAAGGTATTTAAATCTTCCGTGTGACATGGGTCAATAGGAAGCCGCAATATGTAGCTTCCTATTGAGATGAGCGAGGTGGGAGATTAAACCAGTTATTTTGTAACCTTTTAGAGAACAGTGCAGGAACTACGTGTGCATGTATCTTGGGAATCAGAGACCTGGAGCTGAAAATAGCACATTTTAATGGGAGGTGAATATGAATGAATATAGTTATACAGTAGTACATAGTTACATAGTAGATGAGGTTGAAAAAAAAAGAGACATGCTACATTTAGACGACAGATACTTTATCTTATATCCGTACTGACAGTATATTGATCCAGAGGAAGGCAAACCAAAACCCCAATGATATATCATAAGGGGTAAAATAAATTCCTTCCTGACTCCAATAATTGGCAATCAGATTATTCCCTGGATCAACATCCTTCCCATGTATACTTATTTGCTATATTCCTGTATACCATTGCTTTCTAAAAAGATGTTCAACCTTTTTTTTTAACAAATCTATTGTTGTATCTGCCATCACAGTCTCCATGGGAAATGAATTCCACATGTTAACTGTCCTTACTGTAAAGAACCTTTTCCTTTGTTGCTGGTGTAATCTCCTTTCCTCCAACCTTAAGGGATGACCCGAGCCCTTTCTACTGCTATTGGGATGAATAGTTCTTTGGAAAGCTCCTTGTACTGTCCCCAAATATATTTCTATATAGTTATCATATACCCTATTGGACTCCTCTTTTCTAATGTAAATAAATCTAATTTAGCTAGACTCTCCTCATAAATTGTCCAACCACCTTTATTAATTTGGTGGCTGTTCTCTGCACTCTCTCTAGTTCCAGAATGTCTTTTCTAAGGAGTGGCGCCTAAAATTGTACTCCATATTCAAGGAGTGGTCTTACTAATGCTTTATAACGGGGCATAATTATGTTTACTTCCCTTCCATACATTGCCCGTTTAATACAAGATAAGATCTTGTTTGCTTTTGCAGCTTCTGCATAACTTTGGGCACTATTGCTAAGCCTGCTGTCTACAAGCACTCCTAAATCCTTCTCCATCAAGGATTCCCCCAATGTATCCCCATTTAATTTGTATGTCGCCTGTTTATTCTTGCTTCCCAAATGCATAACCTTGCATTTATCTGTATTTAACCTCATCTGCCATTTACCTGCCCAAGTTTCCAGTCTCTCCAAGTCCTTCTGGAGAGAGATTGCATCCTGCTCTGATTCTACTTCCTTACACAATTTAGTGTCATCAGCAAAGATAAAGACTTTGCTCTCTATGCCAATCTCAAGGTCATTAATAAACAAGTTAAAAATCAGGGTCCCAGTACCGATCTCTGAGGTACTCCACTCACGACTTTAACCCAAACGGAAAAAGTTCCATTTATGACAACCCTCTGTTGTCTATCCTTCAACCAGTTTTCAATCCAGGTGAATATATTTTTACTTCAATATACTTTATTTTGTAATCCAACCTCGTATGGAACAGTATCAAAAGCCTTAGCAAAATCTAAGTAGACCACATCAACTGCATTACCCTGGTCTAAATTCATACTTACCGCCTTAAAGAAACAAATAAGGTTAGTTTGGCATGATCTATCCTTTATAAATCCATGCTGACTATTACTAATTATTTTGTTTTCCAGGTATATTCCTGAATACTATCCGTATTAAACCTTCAAGTAGTTTCCCCAGTATTGAAATTAGGCTTACAGGTCTGTAATTCCCCAGTTGTGATCTAGCTCCCTTTTTAAATATAGGCACCACATCTGCTTTACGCCAATCTTGTGGTACTGAGCCTGTGGAAATGGAGTCCTTGAATATTAAATATAATGGTTTGGCTATTACTGAACTTAACTCCTTGAGAACTCTTGGATGTAAATAATATCTTGTTTTTCTAAGGACCAATTTGTTTTAAAAAAAATCAAGAAAGCCAACAACTCATCTCTTCGTTTTCAAAGGTCACACAAAATGTCAGTTTAAATAACTCTCCCCGCTTCTCAAGCCTTAGGAAGAGATTTTCTTTAAAAAAAAAAAAATATGACAGGAGGTCTGGATTTGACCAAAGGATCCCCACATCGCCAACCTTTGTCCCAACTCGGTCTTTTGCATACCAATGCAAGATGATGGGGCATTCAGCCTTCTGGTAATCACTTCCTATAGTCCCCCAAGTTTGCTCACCCATGCTTATAGTCTGTTAATGATCACACTTTTCAGACAGGTTATTTTGCCACCACTAAATGTAATCATGGTGAGCTGACACTTGGGAGGGGTTTGATTTCCTCTGGCTGCTCCCTTTTCAATGTCAACAAGTTCAACAAGCATTTGCACAGCTACAGTATAGCTTCCTCCCTTTCTCTTTATTAGCTCTCTGATAAGGACAAAGTGGGATAAGGCTAAAGCAGGGGTAGCCAACTCAAGACCTCAAGAGCTACCAACAGGTGAGGTTTTCAGGATATCCCAGGGTGGCCCAATCGACCTGTGCTGAAGCAGAGAGATCCTGTAAACCTGACCTGTTGGTAGCTCTTGGGGACTAGAGTTGGCTACCCCTGGGCCAAAGAACACACACAATTTACAAAACACTATGCCATTCAAAGCCATCAATGATTATAATATAAGCTATTTAGAGCAACTGGAGGAGGGGAAAAAAAAAAGAAAAAAAAAAAAAAAGAAGGTGCACACACTTGACTCCTGCACAAATGCCTCAGGTGCATATTAAAGTAAAATCTCCTTTAGTTGAAGAAAAACAGCGGCGCTCCTAAGGACTATTTCAAAGTGACATAGCTTTCACTTTAACTATTATTTAGAAACACCATAACTTATTTATACAAATGTTTTACCAGGAAGTAATACATTGAGAGTTACCTCTCGTTTTCAATTATGACCTGGGCATAAAGTTATGATGACAAATACATGGTTACAAGTACATAGTTACATAAATGAACAGGGTTATACACACAAGACATTGCATGCACAGTTATATATATATATATATATATATATATATATATATATATATATATACACAGGCATACCCCGCTTTAAGGACACTCGCGAGTAAGTACACATCGCTCAATAGGCAAATGGCAGCTCGCGCATGCACCTGTCAGCACGTCCTGAACAGCAATACCCTGTACCGAAGCTGTGCGCAAGCGGGGAGACTATAGAGCCTTTTACACATGTCTTATTTACATTTACATTTATTTACAGTTATGCACGTATATGATGATTGCAGTACAGTACATGCATCGATAAGTGGGGAAAAGGTAGTGCTTCACTTTAAGTACATTTTCGCTTTACATACATGCTCCGGTCCCATTGCGTACGTTAATGCGGGGTATGCCTGTATTAATGAATGTTAAAACAAAATAACTTCCAAATTCTTCTTCTAACATGAAAGTAGCAGGCATTTTTACTGGGGAGCTCCCAGGAGCTAGATCATGTTATTTCCAGCTTCGGGAACCCCTTGGTTCACAAGACACCGGTAAAAAAAAAAGTACCACCAGTACAAGCTGGGTTTTAAATCCACAACATGCCATCGGCCAACAGGAATCCACTTTGTGGCTTCCAACTGGCCAGCATCATGCAGATGTAAACCACCATTTTGTTTCCCCAAGACAATATGTAACTCAGGAACAAGGGGGCCACTAGAGCTAAAAATAGAGCGGTTCAGCTCAGGGTGAGGGGGTTAAATTATTATTTTATTATTAAAGTGTAGGGGGAACTGCTGCTTTTAAAAAGTGAATGCCTTCCCCCCCTATTAAACAGATATTTATAATGACACATTCTGGATATTGTTATTGTGAGAAATATTTTGTTATTGCCCAATCCATTCCATGTTAATGCTAAATTGCCCAATCCATTCCATGTTAATGCTAAATATAACTGTATTATACCAAACTATCTGACACCAAACTATCAGTTTTTGCTGCTACTTTTTATTTATTCAAACGGCCATGGCTTGGTTGTTTACTATAAAAGCATAACATTTAAAAAAAGTGAAATGTTACCTTCCTTACAAACATCTGTGATCGGCTCCAGCTCCACATCTAATGTGTCTGCAACATGCTCCCTGATTTGGTCCTTTTTTTCACATTAGGTTGGTTGGAAGGAAAACAAGAAGGAACGCAAATTATGTTTTGATTACAGACGTAAGGATTGGGGGACCAGTGGAAAACAAATCAGAGATCCTATATTCATTTCGAAAGTGAGATCACTGTTGAAATACCATATTAAAGATAGATTTTAATAATACAAATGAAATAAAAAGTCCATACATGACATAAATAGGTGACTCAATAAAGAGAACGGAGACCTACCTTCGGGAGATCCCCTTTCAGCCCTGATCTGGGCTCCACCACCTGTCAACCTTCTGCTCTGGTTGTTTTCTGAATTCCCTTCCCTTTCCGCTGTACAATGCACAGGCCATACAGTATGAATCAAGGCCTAGGCAGTCACTCATTGCGCATGCTGCCCACGGCATGCTGGGAAATGTAGTGCAGCTGCTTCTTATCGATGCAGCATACAAAGGATCGGCGGACTACAAGATCCAGAATCACCTATTGGAAAAGGGGAAAAGATCGCAGAACACGAGGGTTCTCTGGGAAATGTAGTCTTATGTGCATAGGGGCAGGTCAGCCCAGTGTAAAAAAAAAAAAAAAGGAATACTGGTAAAACTTTAACTCCTACAAGTCTGGAGGGTATTTGACCTCTGCTATATAGGCTTAAAGGGGTATTTTCATATTCTTTTTATATATATAGATTTACTTCCGGTCATCAAAGTGGTTACAAAAAGTGTACTCTGCCTGATTTTAAGGTCTTTAAATATTTTTTTTTAAAGATGCACACATTAAAAATAGAAAGGGAGTGAGTTATTCAAATTAAACCCCCTTTAACTTAAAGTAGCAATCACCCCACACCCCCACATCTGCAGCTTAAGACTACGGCCCCAGTGGTCACGGCAGCACGTGCGCCGGAGCGTCTGGGGGCGCGTGCACCCGTTTCAGCCGCGACCTGTGGTCTGCGGTTGTGCTTACATTGAAGAGCAGAAAATCTGATGGGGGGGGGGGGGGTGTGAGGGGGAGGCGGTATGGTTTGGGGCATTGTGGGGGCACAGCCATGATGTCACACGGCTGGTTCGCCCTCATTGGCTGAACCAACAAAAGACAAAAAAAAATCTTGTCTTTTGGCCAAGGCGGTCATGCATCGCACACGAACACGCACACACACAGACTGGGCCCTGCCCCATAGAGGCCTGTGCCTTGTGTGTGTCCCACACGTATTCACGCGCGAAGTCGTGTCCACTGGGGACCAAGCCGAAGGCGTGCCACACACCACAGCATAGCCCTCTATGGGGCAGGCCCCAGTGGCTGTGTGTGTATGTGGGCACGCAAAGTGCTGTGACGCGTACGTTGGCAGTGAAGACAAGAATGTTGTCTTCCCGCAACGCAGTCACGTGCTCGGCGGGTAGCCAATAGAAGGGCCCCCCCATCATGGCCACACCCCCTCACGCATCCCATCGCTCCCCTACAGGCCGCAGATCGAGGCTGTAATCTGTGCACGCACCGCCTGCCGTGCAGCAGGGAGCCCTGGGGCCATAAGGCTGCGGCCTCAGTCCTCCCTGCTGCACACGCATTCTGTTCAACAGTAAACCTTATAGCATTTGTACTTAATACCCTTCTCGTGAAAGACCTACTGTACTGATTGATGGATTGTACAAAATTGATGGATTTTGATACACAATCAAAAATATTGGAACAAAGATTTTTCGAAAAAGGATATAATGAAAGTGTTGTTAAAGATGCCAAGATTAAAAGCAGGGGAAGATCTAGAGGTTCTCTGTTAGTCCCCAGGGTTAAAAAACCTATGGAACAGGACACTCCCATGTTTATTGCAAATTATTGCAAACAAGAAAATGTTATCAAAAATATTCTGTATAAGCATTGGGATATCTTAAAGATGGATCCAATCCTAAAACAAACGCTTTCAACAAAACCGAAAGTCGTTTTTAGAAAAGCTAACAATTTAAAAAGTATGTTGGTTCCAAAGAAAACATCCCAGGCACTCAATTTTGTTACTAAACCACTAGGTTATTTTCCATGTGTCATGTGTCACTTCATGGCACGGGAGAAATCCTTCACGGATTGTTGCACTGGGAAGGAATACAAGATCTGACACTTTATTAATTGCCGTAGCAACTTTGCTGTACATATGATCACTAGCCATTGTAATAAATATTACATTGGGAAGACAATACGATTGTTGAAAGTACGTATAGGTGGACATGTGAACGGCATAAGGAATGCCAAACAGTTGTTGGAAGGGGGGGGAAGTGCATAATCTTGCGCAACACTTTTGATTGCAATGAAGGGTCTCCCAAGGACCTAAATTTAAGGGCCTAGAGATGCTGGATAGGGATCCTAGAAGGGGAGACAGGGAACTGAAACTCCTTCAACAGGATCGATATTGTATCTATTCACTACATAGTAAATATCCTCTGGGAAAAGGGAGACCAAAAAGCGCACCAGCACAAACGGAGCAGGAAGAATCCAGGACAAAAAAATGATTAAAAGGGCACTTTAATGTGGCAAAAGACCCATCCAATGCATTTCGAACGTCGCAGCGTTCTTTTTCAAGGCCTGAATGAACAGATTGAACTACATCCATTTTTTAAATGATTTAAAATAAATAGTGATTTCCTGTTAGGATAAGAAGATCCTATAACATTTTGGATCATAGATCAAGTAAATAATGACTGCAAATAAATGTAATAACATTTTAAGATTTTGTGATATTTAGATATGAGTGTGCAATATACAGTACTCCTATTAGATGGGAAGGGGTTAACTCCATTTAAATAGAAGAGCTGACCTTCCTTGTTTCTCATGGAACAAGTCAAAGGTTTTTAAAGTGTATTATATAGGAATTATTTTATATATGGTACATTTTTTTTTATCATTTTTTTATATTAAGTAAGATCAGTAAAAGGATTAATGCATTAATGTATTTTTTATATATATTTCTTGTATTTTTGTATTTTTTGGTGTTTTTAATATATTATATAATATTGCTAATTATGTTTGTATCTATACATCAATATGACAGTGTAGAAGTGTATTAGTATTAATCACTGGTAGTTTGTGTGTTTTATATTAGATGGAATGCATATAGCTACAATCAAGGCTTTTTCTAGTGCTATAGAGGGGTTAATTGGAGTCATTGGAAGTATGTATAATGGCTGTGTGTGATTCATTTATCTAATTGGTTTATGGGATGCAATGTGCGTTACATTGGAGTGGTCAAAGGGAATAGGATTTTTAAGCACCAATGGAATTTAAATTGAACCTAGAGACATCCTCTATATAAGGGGTTACATTTGAGTGCTAGGATACAACCCCTGACGAAGTGTTGCTGAAACACAAAACATGAAGAGGTATCCGGAGACTCTGTGGGACGCGGGACATCATCGCGGGACGCGGCTGGAATCCCCACCTTCCCCCTCCCTTCCCTCAGTAGCGGGCATGCAGCTTGAGCTCCACTGCTAGCCCATGTGGTATTAGCATGGACATCACCCACAGCCTCCAAACGGGACCGCTTGTGAGGGGCCAACACTAAGCACTGAGGTAATTGTGTACATCTGAAGAAAAGGGGGAGAGTGGAAATGTGCCGTTACGAAAGACAGCCTTATTTATTGTATGTGCTGTTAACAATTATGTTTTAACCATTGAGCATTGAGTCAATCTAAACTTATTTCTATCACAATGACTTTGGTTTTTCTTGCGCCCTTTTCTTTTATATGAGATATTAAACTGCCACAAAAAATTGTGAATATACTAAATCAATATTAATAACCGTAAAAAGTGTGAAAACATAAGGTCCCAACTACAAAAAAGATTGCATGACCTGAATAACGGAAATATAAACTGAGTTGGCTGCTGATCAGATGGGATGTCTCTGCATCACAGGAACTTAAACAGAGAAAACAAGAAAAGCGCACAACTCATAGTGTAGTAAATAATGTAATATTTAGTGAAAAAAGTGAAGGCAAGTATCGCACGTGCAGGACAGATAATACTTAAAAGCATGTAATGCGTTATCCAGCATAGACAAAGCAACCACACAGATGGACGCCAGAGTCAGCTGCGGATCAATCTTTTGCTCCAGATGTCGTGCAGACAAATTCCAGGCTCCGGAACAGCAGAGGAAGAGGATCAAAGCGTCCAGAGGGTCCCGGGAGTTATAAAAGCCACTGGCAGAGGCTAGCACAGCAGTATAAAAACCTGTAACGCAGCGCGTGAGTACACACTAATCACCGATACACGGCTCGGGACTCGAGGTGAATGGCGGCTCAAATCCAGACCTGCACAGGTGAATAGCTGATTGCTGTTTGCTGTGGATGTGATGTCAATGACAAAATAGTCCCGATAACACAGTTACCGTTTAAAACGGCTAGGGAAAATCCTTCTATGCTGGCTAGTAGCAGAGCTTACCGTATAAGCAGAGGGCAATGCTACAAGACGTCACACTCAAGCGCTATTTAAAGTGCAATGATTCGAATGTCCAGGCAAAGCCGCTATTGTTTCTGCACAGATAAAGCAGACTGCTCAGATGCCGCCATGAGGAGATAAACTTATAGATGATAATAGTTGCATAAATATCCAAAAAAAACAGCCAACGCGTTTCGTAGGAATAAACCTAATTCATCAGGGATAAATTTACAATGAGACATGCTAGTATTTAAATACCTAATAACAACCATCTTGGTCTCTCAATAAATGGTTGTTCATAATACAACCAATCCAGACACACTGGTGATTGGGCAGTTGATAACACTAAAGTTTTTACATACTTTTAAAATCCGTTTAATAAAAAAGTAAAGTAAAATACACAATAGTAAAAACATATACAATGTGTTAAAAACAATAAGATAGGACAAGAGTACCAAAGATGACTGAAATGAGAGAATAAACACATGAATTAGTTAACTGTGACAGAAAAGAAATTGCAACATATGTAAATAGATACAAATGTATCAACATGTGGCAATCAAAGTGGAAGGATTACATAATGGAGAACATGACATACTGCACTAATACCAGAACAGCAAAGGACTTAAAATAACAAATTGGCTTTAAAATAGAGACATTCACTGACTTAGCCCAGAGGACAGGAGGGACATAAGGATAAGACCTGTGGGAGGACAAGACTGGAGGTGTATCCCCATCCTGGTGTAGCGCAGCACAACTAACATGTCTCTCCAATCCCTACAGCCGAGATCTACCGGAAAGTTGAGAAGGGGTCTGGGGGCTGCACTGATGAGAGGGGTGGTCGCCGAGAGGGCTTTTGCCGCGTCTCACAGCTGCTCCGGGGCCAGCGACTAAAAGCACAACGGGTCCAGACCAAGCGGAGCCTCCGTTACAGCACAAGAGAGTCCGGTAGCAAGTGTCGGGAAGAGACGGAGGGAGGGGGGTGGGAGCGACATGATTAAAAGATTTCAGAATGGGGGCTGACAGGGATGAGGGCCAGGGACTCCACACAAATAAGACTGTTGGTTTAAGGTATACGATGTAACATAGACCTGGAGGGGCTGTCCCCCCCATGAGATGGACCGATGCAGGGAGGGAAGAGGGGCTGCACAAAATGAACTCTGTCGCAACAAAGAAACTTTCACCTCACATACCGGGGGAAGGCACACAGTTGGCTGGGGATGACAACAAATGCTTATTCAGTTTCACTGTTTCTAGTTTCAGTATTATACCCATACTGTTTTGAATGGGTACACAATTTACCTAAAAGTTAAAATCTGTTTTGATGAATGTGATAGAATGTGCCGGTTTCAGGACCACCTGGGCCGGCTGCCTGCGACTCGAGCTGTGCAGGAATGGGTTATACCATCATGCACAGACAAGTCCCTCGGGCACCCAGCCACAGGCAGTGGTTGGGGGTAGGGAAGCCCCTTTTGGGCATTCCAGGGCGCAAGGTTAGCCCGTGGGCCAAGGGACCGTTGCTGACCAAAGTCAGCTTTGGCCCCTCAGTTGTTCTGTTCCCTCCTTTCCTTTCCTTCCTTTCCCTTCCTTTCCTTCCTTTCCCCTCCATCACCTCCCCATGCGGTGCGGGCTCAGGACCTAACGGTCGTAAGGGAGCCAATGGATTCAGGGGTCCTGGGGGCCTACATTAGAATTAGCAAATGCAGCTGTAAACACCACCCCGACACCCAATGTCGTTGACTATGGTCTCCCACAACACTAAAGGTTTAAACAGCCCGGGCAAACGCCGAATAGCAATAGCAGATTACAAACGCAAGCAGGCTGATGTAGTGTTTCTTCAGGAGACGCACTTTAGCAGCAAAAGTGCCCCCAAATATTGGGATAAGAGCTTCAAAAGGTTTTATTTTTCCTCGGCAAGGACTGAAAAGAAAAGAGGAGTGGCAATCCTGCTGCACAACAATATCCCCTTTATAGAGGAGGTGGTTAAGAGAGATAAAGATGGTAGGTTTCTAGTTATAGTAGGCACAATCCAAGCTCAGCCTATAACATTAGCTACGATTTATGCTCCGTGCGAGCAGGACCCCTCCTTCATTAAGAAGTTCTTCGATACATTGAGATCAGTTGCTAAAGGAGATATAATTGTGGCGGGAGATCTCAATGTGGCGATCAACCCAGGGATGGACAGGTCAGGCCCTCACAAGCCTAACAAGAGAAAATACATAGAGGCCTTACAGAAGGGACTTCGGGAGAGTCATCTAGTAGACATTTGGAGGGAGATGCACCCGCTAGAAAGGGACTACACATTCTTCTCTCACCCCCATTCCTCTTATAGCAGAATCGATTACTTCTTTGTCTCTAGCAGACTGGTCCCGCAGATCCCCCATACAGGGATCCATGATATTTCATGGTCGGATCATGCACCCATAGAGCTACGGTGCACTCAAAAATTCCTAGACAGGCCAGGAGCAAATTGGAAACTGAATGAGGCTTTACTGAAGGTGCCAGGGACAGAACAGATAATTGGCGAGGAAATAGATCAATTCTTCCAAATTAATACTGGCAGTGTACAGTCCCATTTAGTTTTGTGGGAAGCGCACAAAGCAACCCTGAGAGGGACCCTAATTAAATTAGCAGCTAAACGGAAAAGGGAGAGAAATGCGAAAATCACATCCCTCCAAACAAAGCTGAGAGACCTACTACTCAAGCATAAGCGGGATCAGGGTCTGGCTATACTTAAAGAAATCCAAGATACTAGAATCGAGCTTAACTTAGTCTTGGCCTCCCAGGCAGACAACACGCTGAGTTGGTCCAAGAGGCTATTCTATGATAAGTCAAACAAACCAGATACCTTACTGGCTAACAAATTGAGGAATAGACACCCAAATTTTAGTATTCGGGCGCTACGGCTAAAATCGGGAGCCAAAACAGCTAACCCAAAAACTTATAGTGGAGGAATTCAGGAGCTTTTATGAGGATCTTTATAATGGGGAAAAAGTGGCACATAATGGTAAAACCAAAAGAGTCATGAAGGACTTCCTGAAAGGCTCACACCTACCAAGATTGAGTGGTTCGGAGAGGGAAGCTTTAGGGGCAGACTTTACTATAGAGGAACTTACCCAGGTTGTTCAGAACCTCAAACCCTCGAAACCACCTGGACCTGACGGGTTCTCCAACCTCTATTATAAAAAGTACATTGAGATTCTGGGGCCTCACCTCCTCAGAATGTTCAATGCAGTGCTAGAGGGGGCGGCATTCCCGGAACAGATGCTCCAAGCATCTATCCCAGTAATATATAAGCCTGGGAAAGACCCATTAGATTGTTCGAGCTACAAGCCAATTTCGCTTATTAACACCGATATCAAAATTTACGCTAAATTGCTGGCCAATAGATTAAGTCACATCCTGCCCAGACTCATACATCCAGATCAAGTCGGGTTCATAAAGGGTCGGCAAGCTGCAGATAACACCCGACGGTTTATTGATCTGATAGATATAGCCAATGCACGTAAGATCCCAGTTATGATGTTGTCTGGATGCTGAAAAAGCCTTTGACAGGATTGACTGGCCGTACTTGAGGGCCACGCTTGGAGAATTTGGACTGGGGGCTCGGGTGATCAATGCTATCCTGTCACTGTACCAAGGTCCGGCAGCAAAAGTAGTCCACCAGGGATTCCCGTCGGACCTCTTCAAAATCAGAAGTGGCACAAGACAGGGGTGCCCGTTATCCCCCCTACTCTTCGCAATGTGCATAGAACCCCTAGCGGCCCAAATCAGAAATAATCCCGACATACGAGGAGTTGAAGTAGGCTCACAGACGCACAAGATAGCGCTTTTCGCGGATGACGTCTTGCTAACAATCTCAAGGCCGCTTACATCCCTACCGAACCTATTCAACTTGCTGGGGAAATTCCACGACATATCAGGCTTTAAGATCAACCAATCTAAGTCTGAAGCCCTGAATATAAGCCTCCCGAAAGAGACAAAAAAATTGATACAGATCAATTTCAACTTTAATTGGCCAAAACACGGGTGTAAGGAATCGGGGGCCACGTCCCTTGCAGCGTGACCCCTCCTTACCCACTACCAGTACTGCAGCGGCTGCTGCCCCTGCCCCCCGTTGCTACCCATGCCGCCGTCCAGTGCATACCTTGAACTCTGCCGTCACCATCTTGGATTCTGGCACTGGTGTTACAGACCCTCAGCTGGGCTCTACTATTTCCTGGTCTCTCAGCCACTCACGAGCAGCTCCTCGACACGCCTCCACCATGCCCCTCGTCCGGATTGGTCACTGTCGCTTTAAATATTCTGCTTTGACTTCACTTCCTTGCTCTGCATAGCTCCTTGTTTCCTGTGTAGCCTGGAAACTGTGTCGTGCTCCTGTTTGTCTTTTCTCCTACAGATTTGAACCGGCTTGTCTGACTTAACCCTCTGGCTCCCGACTTCGGCTTACCCATCACGATTCTTACCTCTCAGACCCTTGGACACGGAAACGGATTTAACTACAGAACTTTCTATACTCCTGAACTTGGCAAGTACAACGACTATTCTAAATCTTAACCCAGGCCTGGCCACGCTACAACCACATCCCGGACCCGCTCCCTCTGCTGTCGGTGTGTATATTCAACATCCCACCTCAGTACAAGGGACTGGCCTGGTCTATGGGCTGCACAGCGTGACATTATGCAGAGCCAAACAGAAACAGACCTGACTGAGGTGGGCCAACTAATCAGGGAACTTGCGATTTGCATTGGTACTTTGGGAACTCAGATCACAAGCCTGGTACAACAGCTTTCCCAGCTTTCACTACAGCTTATTCCGGCCCCAGCCGCGCAGGGTGGCGACCGGCCATCAGAACTCAGGATTCCTACGCCTAAAGCATATGCGGGTGACCCTCTAGCCTGTCGTGGGTTTTTGAACCAATGTGAAATACAATTTGAGATTTCTCCCAGCCTGTTCCCCACCGGACGCACCAAGGTAGCCTATGTTTACTCTCTTTTAACAGGGGACGAATTGGCATGGGCCTTTACCATCTGGGAGTTGCGTGCGGAAACCACCCAGGATTACCAGCTCTTCCGCCAAGAATTCCAGCAGGTATTTGATATTCCCGCCCGCAGAGATACTACCGCTGCTTCTCTTGTTCAATTGTCTCAAGGTCGTAGGTCCGTTGCCAAATATGCATTGGAACCAAGAAGCCCTTATTGCTGTGTTTTGGCAAGGTTTGTCCGACTCTGTAAAGGATGAAATTGTAGTTCAGCCCAGGCCCCAGGGATTGGAGGAATTGATCGCACAATGCATACGAGTGGATCAGCGCCTTCAACAGCGCCGTCATGAACGCCAGCGTCCCAGAATTTTCTCTTCTGACCTTATTCTTCCCAGGTCCTTCCCAGCTATTCGTCCTGTTCTAGACACTGTGGAATCCATGCAGATTGCCAGTCAAGAGTTCCGTAATACCGACAGGACTGCCGATAGAACCCTTGACCGGACTGCCGAAAGGGCTCGTCGCCGGAATGAGGGCCTTTGCTACTACTGTGGATCTCCTGAACATACGGTACGTTGGGCTTTAAGGCCCAAAGAACAAACACGACCAATGGGGCAAGAGGGACTCATTTTGGGGTCAATATCTTCTCACCCTATCTCTGAAGAGGAACTCCCTAAGAGAATTATGCTTCCAGTCTCGCTTGAAGGTCCGAATTTTCGCGTAACCACAGCCGCTTTTCTTGATTCAGGATCCGGTGGTAACTTTGTGGATCAAGATTTTGCTACTCTTAACAAGATTCCGCTCATCGCTAAGAAATCGCCGATTGGCCTCGAGGCTATTGATGGTCGTCCTTTGCAACCTGCCTTCATCACGTTAGAGACTCTTCCTCTCACCCTTTCTGCCGGTACTCATACCGAAATCATATCCTTTGACGTGATGCACTCTCCTGCCGTTCCAGTTATCCTAGGATTACCCTGGCTACAGCAGAACAACCCACGCATTGATTGGAGGGATGGCAAGACAATTCAGCGGGAGCCAGAGTCAGACGCCTCACCATTGCCGGTCATTTCTCCTACCACAGTCCTCGCGGGAGTGGAAACGCCCCCGGCTAATGATTCCGCTCTTCCTGAAGCATATGCGGATTTCATCGACGTGTTTAGTAAGACACAATCGGAGGTTCTACCTCCTCACAGACCTTATGATTGCCCCATTAATCTGGTTCCCGGCGCTGTTCTTCCGAAATGTAAGTCCTACCCCTTGTCTCTCCCTGAAACTGAAGCCATGGCAGCATACATCAAAGAAAACCTTGAAAAAGGATTCATTCGTAATTCTTCATCCCCCGCTGGTGCCGGTTTCTTTTTTGTCAAAAAGAAAGATGGATCCCTGAGACCATGCATTGATTACCGAGGGCTCAATCTCATCACAGTCAAGAATTGATACCCCCTTCCGCTGATCTCCGAACTTTTTGATAGGCTTCAAGGGGCAAAAATTTTTTCCAAGCTAGACCTCCGAGGAGCTTACAATCTTGTTCGCATCCGAGAAGGCGATGAATGGAAGACTAATATAATCACTGCGCTTCTCCATGTAAAGAGCATGCAGCTAGTGAAGGAAGCGCAGGGATTCACTTTCTGTTTTGCACAGATGAATGGAAGACTGCCTTCAATACCAGAAGCAGCCACTACGAGTATCTTGTAATGCCCTTCAGCTTATGCAATGCTCCTGCTGTTTTTCAGGATTTCATGAATGATGTCTTCCGTGATGTTCTCAACTCTTTTGTAATCGTCTATATGGACGATATCCTAATTTTTTCTAAAAATCTTCAAGATCATGTCCAGCATACCAGGCTCGTTCTCGCTCGCCTTCGTGTCAATAATCTCTACGCTAAGCTCGAGAAATGTCTTTTTCATCAAACCTCTACTGCCTTCTTAGGCTATATAATTTCAGATAAAGGATTTTCAATGGACCCTGAAAAACTTAAGGCTGTTTTGGATTGGCCTCAGCCCAACTCTCTCAAAGCCATCCAGCGTTTTTTGGGGTCTCCAATTACTATAGGAAATTCATCCGAAATTTTTCCACCACTGTGGCTCCCATTACGGCCCTTACCAAGAAGGGAGCTGACCCGTCTGTATGGCCTCCGCAGGCCGTCTCGTCCTTCGAAACCCTGAAACAAGCTTTCGTCTCGGCACCCATCCTGCGACATCCCGATGTTAGTCTTCCTTTTACTTTAGAAGTTGATGCATCTGATTGTGGTGCAGGCGCCATCCTGTCCCAGAGATTCTTCCCTCAAGATAAGCTTCATCCATGCGGTTTTTTTTCAAAGAAGTTTTCGCCCGCTGAAAAGAACTATGATGTTGGCAATAGAGAGCTCTTGGCTATCAAGATGGCCTTACAGGAATGGCGATATCTCCTGGAAGGTTCCCGCGAACCTATTTCTATATTGACCGACCATAAAAATCTTCTGTATATCGAAAATGCACGTCGTCTGGGGTCTCGTCAAGCTCGCTGGGCACTATTTTTCTCAAGATTTAATTATACTCTGTCTTATATTCCTGGTTCTAAGAACACAAAAGCTGATGCCTTCTCCCGACAATTTTCTCCGGAGGAAAGATCCGAAGAGACCCCTGAAACTATCGTACCCTCTAAGTTTATAATTTCCGCCAACTCATTTGACATTCTCGAAAAGATCGTTGAAGCTCAAACACAAATTCCGAGTGGTCTAGAGGTACCGGAAGGAACTCTTTATGCAGCACCCAGGTTTCATCAAAAGATACTAGAATGGGGCCACTCTGTCCGTTCAGCCGGCCATCCCGGCTTCAAAAGAACTTTGGATCTTATCAAGCGTACTTTTTGGTGGCCTAATATGGCAAAGATGGTTCATGAATTTACTAGTGCTTGTCCAGTATGCGCACAAAACAAGACTCTTCATCAAAGACCCTTAGGCTTGCTCATGCCCTTGCCAGTACCCGAACGTCCATGGTCACATATTTCAATGGATTTCATTGTGGATCTACCCCCTTCCAGAGGGATGAATACCATTTTGGTCATCATTGACCGTTTTTCAAAACAGGCCCACTTTGTTCCACTCAAAGGACTTCCCTCCTCGCCCACCCTAGTTGATATCTTCACCAAGGAGGTGTTTCGCATCCATGGGATACCTACATCCATAGTCTCGGACCGAGGCACGCAATTTATATCGAAATTTTTCCGGGCTTTCTCCAAGAGGCTTGGCATGGCGCTATCCTTCTCGTCAGGCTAATGGGCAAACAGAAAGACTAAATCAAACGCTGGAACAATACCTGCGGTGTTTTATTTCCGATTCCCAGGATAATTGGATTGACCTGCTACCTTGGGCAGAATTTGCAACCAATTCACTTCGTAATGAATCCACGCATGAAACCCCGTTCTTCGTGAATTATGGTTTCCACCCAAGTCGACTTCCAATCTCAAACATTCCGATAGGAGTGCCGGCGGCTGATGAACGGGTAACTACACTTCAGAAGTCATGGATCAAGATTCAGTCCGCGCTTCTTAGCGCCGCTCAGAAATTCAAGTTTCAGGCAGACCACCGTCGTCAACAGGCCCCTAATTACAAGCCAGGGGACCGAGTTTGGCTTTCGTCTAAGAATATCAAGTTGAAGTCTCCGACCCCGAAATTAGCACCTCGATTCTTAGGGCCTTTTCTGATCCAGGAACAAATCAATCCTGTGGCATTTCGTCTGCAACTTCCGTCTTCCATGAGGATTCCAAACGTATTCCACGTTTCCCTGCTCAAGCCATTCGTCCAGAACAAACGGTTCCCTGCTAAGACCCATAGACGAAAACCAGTCACGGTCCAAGGACAACCTGAATTCGAAATCCAGACAATCATGGATTCTCGTGTATCCAGAGGAAAGATACAATTCCTTGTTCACTGGAAGGGTTATGGCCCAGAGGAACGCTCTTGGGTACCCAAGGAGGACATCCATGCTCCAGTTCTCTTGGACCGCTTCCACAAGAAATTTCCACAGAAGCCTTGGATGGATCGTCCTTAGGTCGATCCTGAAGGGGGGGGTACTGTAAGGAATCGGGGGCCACGTCCCTTGCAGCGTGACCCCTCCTTACCCACTACCAGTACTGCAGCGGCTGCTGCCCCTGACCCCCGTCGCTACCCATGCCGCCGCCCAGTGCATACCTTGAACTCTGCCGTCGCCATCTTGGGTATCTGGCACTGGTATTACAGACTCTCAGCTGGGCTCTACTATTTCCTGGTCTCTCAGCCACTCACGAGCAGCTCCTCGACACGCCTCCGCCATGCCCCTCGTCCGGATTGGTCACTGTCGCTTTAAATATCCTGCTTTGACTTCACTTCCTTGCTCTGCATAGCTCCTTGCTTCCTGTGTAGCCTGGAAACTGTGTCGTGCTCCTGTTTGTCTTTTCTCCTACAGATTTTAACCGGCTTGTCTGACTTAACCCTCTGGCTCCCAACTTCGGCTTACCCATCACGATTCTTACCTCTCAGACCCTTGGACACGGAAACGGATTTAACTACAGAACTCTCTATACTCCTGAACTCGGCAAGTACAATGACTATTCTAAATCTTAACCCAGGCCTGGCCACGCTACAACCACATCCCGGACCCGCTCCCTCTGCTGTTGGTGTGTATATTCAACATCCCACCTCAGTACAGGGGACTGGCCTGGTCTATGGGCTGCACAGTGTGACAACGGGGTGAAGTACCTGGGGGTAGTCATCCCCAAAGAGTACAAAAGTATTTATCAAGCAAATTTCCCCAGACTGATCCGAGATCTAAAGGAAGAGCTCAGAAAATGGGCGTCGTTTAAAATATCCTGGATCGGTCGGATTCATAGCATCAAGATGAATCTCCTCCCACGCATTCTGTATCTGTTTCAGACGCTACCGGTGCCACTTAGACTGACGGACATACTCTCACTTCAGTCTGCTATTTCTAAATTCATTTGGGAGGGGAAAAAGCCGAGAGTAAAGGGTATGATTCTTAAAAAAACAACATTTGAGGGGGGCCTGGCGGTACCTTGTTTGATATCTTATTACAAAGCGGCACAATTAAGCCAAATTTCCCAATGGCACACAAACCTGGATTCGAAAAGATGGGTAGCATTGGAAAGTGAAACTTGCTCCCCAATAGAGTTGAAAAGTATGATCTGGTTACCCAAAACAGCCTTGAAGCTGATGAAACAGCCGCTGGCATCTGTGGCGAACTCACTAGCTATTTGGGAGGCCAACAAATTTCGGTGCACTTTGACAACGAGAGGATCTCTGATGACCCCACTATGGGGCAACCCAGACTTTTCTCCGGGCCTGTACAGAAAGGAATTTACAATTTGGAAACAATTGGGCATACATAGGCTTCGAGATTTAGAGGGGGGAAAAGACATTAAGCCCTTTGCGCAAATTCGAGAGGAATCAAACATCCCCCCCTCTGAGATATTTAGATTTCTCCAACTACGAGCATTCTATATAAATGTTTCCCCTCGTCCCCACTAACCAGGTTTGAAAAACTCTGTCTAGTTGAGACGGATACCAGGGGACTCATATCGCTGTTGTACAGAGAAGTGATCGGTTCGGGGGTTAAGGTCGACCACAAACTGAGGTACATGAACCAGTGGGAGAAAGATTTGGGCGAAGTACTAGAGCCAGAGGACTGGGCTAAGATAATTAGGCTTCAGCTAAGAGCTCTACTTGCACGACATAAAGGGAAAACGCATATAAAGTTTTAATGCGCTGGTATCACACTCCCATGAAATTATCTAAATTTGTTCCAGGGTACTCTCCACTGTGCCCTAGACAGTGCGGAGCAACAGCTGACTTGTTACACATGCTGTGGTCCAGCCCGAGGATTAGACCGCTTTGGCGAAAAATTAGAGATTGGCTGGAGAGGATCATTATCCTTAAAATTCCCTTGGATCCATGGCGGTTCCTGTTAAATAGGCCGACACCGGGGTGGACTAAAGCAAGTAATAAACTGGTTGCCTATTTCGCAACAGCAACTCGGTGCGAGATCGCAGCATTGTGGAAACATCCCGACATTCCTTCAATTGCCAAGATTCGGAATAGAATTTGGTTCGTATGCCAGATGGAGAAATTAACAAGTTTGGTTAATGACACTGGCGAAATTTATCTAAAAACCTGGATGCCTTGGTTGGCCCAGACGGACATCCCGGGAGTCGAAAGAGATACCATCTTGCTTTGATAGTAGTAGATGCATTTTCCCATGATAAATGCCTAGAGTTGGAGACACTAGGGACAAAAAGTGACAAGAGCACTCTTGACGAGGATATTGAGAGGTAACCTAGGCCCCTGACCAGGCACGAACACTCAGAGATGATCAGGAACTGGGTTCTCAAGCTAGCAGCTCCCCAGATACTACTAGAACAGCTGGGAGCGAGCCCCGCACCTCACCCCCCCTACCATGAATTGTAATGCGCATGCGCTTCAGTAATGTGTCGACTTGCAGGTGTATCGTTTAAAAAAGATACCACAGTGTGCTATTGTAACTTGGCCTTGAGACTGAAGGAAGAGGTTGCAAAAATGTATCAATTTAGGCTTTTCATATTAAAGAAAGACAAAGACCAGATTCGGTTACAGTATTCTCCAGAGACCCGCCCGCCATGAGTGTTCAAGTGCAGCCCGCTTTCCAAAAACCCGACAGAAGTTACGCGTATTTGATATGGGCCGTGATTAATGCAGCAGAGGATAAGATGGCAACAGTTGTTAAAATTTATCAGTATTTTGTCGAAAACTATGACTTTTACAAATTTTCACCAACTCTTCATACGTGGAAGCGTGCAATAAGGAAAATGTTATGTAGCGATCCCTGTTTTTATTGTATTGAGCCACAATTTGTTGGAGGGTATTGGTGTGTATCACCGGCTTTTTCCTGTATCTATGATCATGATGACGGCAAAAGGCGAAGGGTCGTGTTAAAACCAACTAAGAAACGACAGTCGCTGCCAAGCAATGCACCAGCACCGGCTTCCAATGACGGTCCCGCCGCCAGTGACAACCCTGAGCCTGAGCCAGATTTCGTGTGCAGTTTCAATCAAGCTTGCATGTAACTAAGCAATTTCCAGCCTCATCAGCTGACTACAGGTGGACTAGTCCCGCTGCAAACTATCGATGGATGATCAAGAACCCTGGACTGGCAGTGGACCGGTGCCGGCGCCAGCTGAATGGGAAATTCTATGGTGAGTATTGTTGCCGTATTATTTTCTGTGTTTTTTTTATTTATTTTGACAATACAGTATCAATATCGGTGCGATTCAAAAGTCAAGCGATTCTCCTGTAAGCAATATCATTGGCTGAGCGGCTTCTACAGTACTGTACTGCAGATACTGAACAATTGGTGGAACGCTAGGCGCATGCGCATTGGAACCTTCTTGAAACGCATACAATATACGTGTCATTACATCGACGGTAGGCGCATGCGCATGTGAACAGGAGACGCCCCCTGAGAAAATTATTGGTGGGACTGGCTGGGAACTTCTTTAGGGGGCTCACCATTACAGTAAAACTTTTCTTTTTGTTTTTCCTCAGAAAAGAAAACGGCTAATGGAGGGATTTCGATGGATAATATCGCTTTGTGTAACAATGCCTGCACGTTGCTGAATCGGATTTAAAAACCCACGTACCGGAGTCTACAGTTTAGTTGCCGTTGTTATTGATTAGGATAGAATACTGTACCTGAAACAGTATGCTGATGTTTTCCGGCCGTACAGTATACTGTGCAATACTTTTTTATATACAGTACAGTATACTGTGTAATAAACCCGAAAAAATAAAAACTATGCATTTATTCTACATGTATCACATACATTATGTGTCTTCTACAGTATACAGTGCCAGTACATACAGTACAGTACAGTTTGTCTTCTATTTTTTTTAATACTCGTATACTGAGCATACTGAGCAGTCCTACAGTATACAGTGCAGTATGCCTCGACATTCTAGAAACACTGTATTTTGTTACAGTAGCAAAGGAGCAAATGGAACAAATCAACATGTTCTTTTATTGGTGGAGTAAGTACAAAAACATTTATTTACAAATACTGTACAATGTAGAAACATTTTAAGTGCACAGCAATTCGAAACATCAACCTGGTCAGGAACTACAACTCTGCCTTATCTTCCTCTCTTGATCTTCATGCCCCACTTTCTCTCTGCCGTCCTCGCCCTTCTAACCCCAGACCCTGGCTAAACTCCCACACACGCATGCTGCGTTCCTCCACTCGTTCCTCTGAACGCCTCTGGAGGAAATCTCATACGCTCGCAGACTTCATTCACTACAAATTTATGCTATCCTGTTTCAACTCTGCCCTCTCTCAAGCTAAACAAACATTCTTTTCATCACTAATCAACACACACAAGTCTAACCTACGCCGTCTCTTTTCTGTCTTTGACTCTCTACTCAGACCACCCTCAGCTGCCTCCTCTTCTTCCTCCATCTCACCTCATAACTTTGCTGACTTTTTTAAGGAAAAGGTGGAGTCCATACGGCAGAACATCCCATCTGTTGCCTCCTCCCATCCCACAATGCTTCCCAACTCTCCTCCTGCCATTCTTGACTCTTTTTCCACTATCTCGGAGGAGGATGTGTCACTGCTGATCTCCTCTTCTCCCTCTACCACTTGCCCTCTTGATCCCATTCCCTCCCATCTCCTAAAACCTCTTGCTCCTTCTATAATCCCTATGCTCACACAGATCTTTAACTCTTCCCTCTACTCTGGTACCTTTCCATCATCCTTCAAGCATGCAACAGTCATACCATTACTCAAAAACAGCAAGCTTGACCCTACCTGTCTAACTATCGTACATTTATGGCGCTATATAAATAAAGACACAATACAATACAATACAGTTGTATGGTGTACTGCTTTATTTGTGAAAACATTTATGTCAGTCAGTATGGTTTACAGTCACATGTTTTAAAAACAAATTCTTTATTCATAAAATAAGCAAAACGCAACATCTCCTTTATTAAAGAACGGCAAGTCAAAACATATACTGTACAGTGGGATGGTGTGCAAAACAGTCTGCACCAGTACAGTCCTTGAGTGCAGCAAACAGGGCAAGTTTTCAGGGTAACCTTTGAAAACCGCGCCTGTTTGCGGACCCCAGGGACTGGAATTGTGCAGGTCCTGTGTGTGTGGACAGCAAGTTAAAACATTTCTGTATAAATACAAGTAAAAAAACACACAACAACTGGGTGAAGACGCCAGCGGAGTAAGTGCGGTAACCGTGTCTCTTTTGTTTCCCACAGTTTTACTGTGTACTGTATCTCTTAAACTAATTGTCCTTTTTTTCCAATGACAGATCGCCAGACTTCAATCCGATCGAAATGGTCTGGCATCAGCTGAAGGACCATATCCGGAAAGTGGCGAAACCCTCCAAAAAGGACGAGTTGTTGAAAGGCATAATGAGTTTTTGGAACGATGTACTCACCGTGGAACGCTGCAATAAATATATAGACCATATTGCCACTGTGTTGCCCATTGTCATCGCGCGTAATGGACAAGCATCAGGAAAGTAGTACTGTGCTGTAGTATTGTAAGTACAGTATGATACAGGTAAGTATGGCACAGCTTTTTTCTTTCCCAATAGTGAGAGTATACAGTAGTTACAGTTTTTTCTTTACAGAGAGAGCAGCACCAGCCATCAGGTTACAGTACATAGTATTTAACAGTAGTCAGAGTATACAGTAGTTCCAGTATAGACTAGTTTGACAGTAGTACAGTAACTGCCTATTAACTGCTCAATTTTTTTCTTTCCAGAGAAAGCAGCACCAGCCACCTACAGTAGTACTACACATCACACAATGCCATAATACAGTACGCACATAACTGCACTAATTTTTTGTTTTCTTGTCGTTTCAGGAAAAAAGGGTGGCCTGGGGTGAGGTGGGGTGTTGTGTCCAGTCTAATCTGTTTGTACAGTCAAATGTACAGTATATAAACAGCAGTATTGATGTACACAAAACCTCTCCTCTCTCAATGAACTACTGTACTGTACACGGAATGAGGAACAAGATAAAGACGGAAAAAATAATATTACTATGTACAGTATACTGTATATATATACTGTGTATATATATACATACAGTATACATATTGTGACAAACGGCTTACTCCGGGGCTCCGTCGTTTGTCCGGGACTGTTTAGAACACGGTCTTTTAGGGTAGGTTAAATGATGAGGCGTCACGTACTGTTCCTTTAAACAGGCTATGCCTGGTTTATTCAGTCCCAGGCACTGAGACTGCCACAGTGCATACAACAGAAAACAGATCAAAACAAAAGCTGCTCACCTGAGCGATAACTTAACTTAGATATCCCTGACTCAGGGTTGGAAGTGGCTTTTCCACTCCCAACAACAAAACAAGGTACTTTTGCAGTCTTACACAAATGAACAGAAAGATTGAACCTGTTTGGGGAAGAGGCTTCTCCCCTCTGTAGTTCAGCAGCCTTCCAGCCTCCTGGCTCTTGTGGAGAGACCAGAGCAAACAGGAAATCAGTCTTTCATACCTGATTCCTAATTAGCATGACAGGTGACAGAAATCAGGGAGCAGACAAACTCTGGTCTGGATCTCTCATCCCTCAGTTCCAGCGCTTGCCAAACTGTGGGATGGAGTGTATGTATTATAAGGCTGCACTCCCAGGCCAAACAGGATAGAAACTGTCTAGTATCCTGGGAGCCCTATATACGGAATTTATTACCATCCCCTGGTTTCTGTCACATATCCTCCCCCCCAGCTCAGACCTCGAGGGATGAGCGACCATGGATATTAGGGAGTGCATCCTTGACAACCCGTCAGCATTGCCATGTTTGTGCCCTGACCTGTGTTCCACAGAAAATTTAAAGGGTTGTAGGCTTAGGAACCACCTGGTCACTCTAGCATTCTTTTCCCTGTTTTGACACATCCAGGTAAGGGGTGCATGATCTGTGACCAACCGGAATTTTCTCCCCAACAGATAGTATTTGAGCGTCTCTACAGCCCACTTTATTGCGAGACACTCTTTCTCTACTATGGAGTAATTTTTCTCCTGGGGATTTAGTTTCCTACTTAAATAAAGGATGGGGTGCTCCTCACCTTGAGACTCCTGGGAGAGTACCGCCCCCAGCCCTACCTCAGATGCGTCGGTTTGGACTACGAACTCTTTGGAGAAGTCAGGTGTGACCAACACTGGTTGGGCACAGAGAGCTTCTTTCAGGCTTCTAAAGGCCTGTTCGGTTTCGGGGGACCACTTTACCATTAGCGGTCCTCTTGCTTTTGTGAGGTCAGTTAGTGGGGTTGCCTTAGTTGCAAAATTGGGAATAAACCTTCTATAGTACCCAATTAACCCCAAAAAGGTCCTTACTTGTTTTTTTGTAACTGGCCTTGGCCAATTTTGTATCGCCTCCACTTTGAGTGTTTGGGGTTTGAGTAAACCTCTGCCAATAGAATATCCCAGATACTTGGCCTCCTCCAGACCAATAGTGCATTTAGCGGGGTTAGCAGTTAGTCCAGCAGACCGGACTGCGTCAAGCACAGCTTGGACCTTTGGAAGGTGGGATTGCCAATCTTCACTATGGATTACCACATCATCCAGGTAGGCGGCAGCATACCGAGCATGTGGTTTTAAAATTTTATCCATCATTCTTTGGAATGTGGCGGGAGCTCCATGTAAGCCAAAAGGCAACACCTTATACTGAAAGAGGCCGTCTGGGGTTGAGAAGGCTGTCTTTTCTTTTGCCCTTTCTGTGAGGGGAACCTGCCAGTACCCTTTTGTTAGGTCTAGGGTTGTGAGATATCGGGCTTTGCCCAGTCTCTCTACAAGTTCATCTACCCTGGGCATAGGATAAGTATCAAATTTTGACACCGCGTTTAGTTTCCGGTAGTCATTACAAAACCTTGTTGTACCATCTGGCTTTGGGACTAAGACTATAGGGCTGTTCCACCCACTTTGGGATTCCTCAATTACACCTAGTTTTAGCATTTTTTTAACCTCTAAACTTATAGCCTTTCTTTTGGCCTCTGGGATTCGGTACGGTTTAAGGTTAACTCGGACCCCCGGTTCAGAGACTAGGTCATGTTCAATTACGCTAGTTCGACCTGGCCGTATAGAGAAGATTTCTTTGTTTCTTCTCACTAAATTCTGAACCTCTCGTTTCTGATGAACAGACAGGGTTTCAGCTATGCTAACCTCTAGGTCAGTTTCTTGATTCTCTGACGGACCTGGGGGTACTAGGGTTAACAAGACTTCTCTATCTTTCCAGGGCTTGAGTAGGTTTATATGGTATATTTGCTCAGGTTTCCTCCTACCTGGCTGTCTTACCTTATAATTTACTTCTCCCACTCTTTCCAAGACCTCATATGGCCCATGCCATTTAGCAAGGAATTTACTCTCCACGGTGGGAACCAGAACTAGTACCCTATCACCTGGAGAAAAAATTCTGACCCTAGCACCCTTATTATATGTATTCCTCTGTGCTTCTTGAGCTTTCTCCATGTGTTCCCTCACTATGGGTAGGACTGCAGCAATGCGGTCCTGCATCTGGGCAACATGCTCTATTACACTTCTGTAAGGGGTAACCTCGTGTTCCCAAGTCTCTTTGGCTATATCCAGTAAGCCCCTTGGGTGTCGGCCATACAATAGTTCAAACGGGGAGAAGCCTGTGGATGATTGGGGAACTTCCCTAATGGCAAATAACAGGTACGGTAACAAACAATCCCAGTTTTTCCCATCTTTATCAACCGCCCGCCGTAACATGCTCTTTAAGGTTTTATTGAACCTTTCCACTAAACCATCTGTTTGTGGATGATAGACTGAGGTTCTGAGATGCTTGATTTTTAGGAGTTTACATAGCTCTTTCGTTACTTGGGACATAAATGGTGTTCCCTGGTCAGATAGAATCTCTTTAGGAATCCCGACCCGGGAAAACAGAACTACTAACTCTTTTGCTATGTTTTTAGCTGAGGTGCTACGTAGGGGAACTGCCTCCGGATATCGGGTGGCATAATCTAATATTACCAATATATGCTGATGTCCCCTAGCAGACTTTATTAGGGGTCCTACTAGATCCATAGCAATCCGGTCAAATGGTACCTCTATTATGGGAAGGGGTACCAATGGGCTGCGGTACGCCTTGAACGGGGCGGTGATCTGACATTCTGGGCATGAGGAACAATAATTCGTAATTTCTGCCAGAACCCCAGGCCAATAGAAGCTTCGGAGAACCTTTTCTTTTGTCTTTTCCACCCCTAGGTGTCCCCCCAATGGATGACTATGTGCGAGGTGTAATACTACGTTACGGAATGTCCGTGGTACCAACAATTGTTTAGTTGTAACTGATTTCCTTTTATCAACCCGATATACTAGGTCGTTCTCTACCTCGAAGTAGGGGTAAGCAAGTGACCTATCTGGTTGGCCAGGAGTACTATTCTGGTCCCGTATATTTCCCCTTGCTACCGCTAATGTGGGGTCCTCCCACTGGGCCTTCTTAAAACTCCCAGGACTGACCTCTAGGTCAGCGAGGGTCTTATCCGGTTCTGGGGTGGTAAGTGTCTGCTCAACATCTTGATTTGGGGTATTCCCTACCAAAGTAGTGATGGGGAAGGGAATTTTACAGCACTCCTCCTTTTCCCCCTTCTTATTTGGGCCCTCGTCAACCTCCATTTCTGAAAAAGGGAAAGGATTTGTTTCTTCTAATACTTCGTTATGGTCCGCTATTGAACTCTGGGCGCTATTCTGAGCGGGGGACCACATTTTTAGAAAATGGGGAAAGTCGGTCCCTATTAACACATCATGTGCCAGTTTGGGTACAATACCCACCTTGAAATCTAAAGAACCAAACTCTGTTTCAAAAAAAACATCAACAGTGGAATATTCATGATTATCCCCATGTATACAACAAATTGCCACTCTTTGTGAACTGTTTCTCTGTTTCTTCTTAATGGGCAAGAGGTATTCAGACACTAGTGTGACCATGCTCCCAGAGTCAAGAAGTGCCCGAACCCTCTTACCATTAACCTTTACAAATGCCCACAGATGGTTATTCAAGGGGTCCTCTGGGCTAGGGCCCATACATTGGGACAACAGCGAATAAGGTTCCACGCTGTTGCATTGCATGGGCTCATCATTTAGTGGGCAGATTTTTGCTGTGTGGCCCCTCTCATGACAATTTACACATTTAGGTACATAGTCTGTGTCCCACTTAGAGCCTTTTCCCGGCTCCCCATGTTGGCTATTGCCCTTAGTGTGCGAACCACTGTTGCTTGTGCTGCGTGAAGGGGGTCGCCGCTCTTCAGCGCCCCTTAACCCCGGTACCCTTTTACCGTCTCTGGAAGAGTCCTGGAACCTCGGGTAGTGGGGTTGCTCCACGACTGTGGGTTGCGGGTGCTCTTCTGCTGCATTGTACCTTTCTACGAGGGCCACAAGCTCATCCGCATTGTGGGGGTCACTCCGACTGACCCAACGGCGTAAGGCAGAGGGAAGTTTCCTCAAGAACTGGTCCATGACCAACCGTTCCACGATGTGGCTGGCTGAGTTGATCTCGGGTTGTAGCCACTTCCGGGCGAGGTGGATGAGGTCATACATCTGGCTTCGGGTGGCTTTATCCATCGTGAAGGACCATGCGTGAAACCTTTGGGCGCGAACAGCCGTGGTTACGCCGAGGCGGGCGAGGATCTCGAACTTCAATTTTGCATAGACGTTTGCTTCGGCTGGCTCTAGATCAAAGTAAGCCTTCTGGGGTTCGCCGCTTAGGAAGGGTGCGATTAGACCAGCCCACTCAGCTTCTGGCCATCCCTCTCTCTGTGCCGTGCGTTCAAACGTGAGAAGATAGGCTTCCACATCATCCGAGGGTCCCATCTTCTGAAGGTAGTGGCTTGCCCTGGTCATTTTCGGAACTGGGGCTGCCGCTGCCAGTGGAAGGTTACTGATAGTCCCCCTCAGGATCTCGAGTTCCTGCTGTAAGCCCTGAGCGAACCGCTGTTGCTCCTCTCTCAGCAAGCGGTTTGTCTCTTGCTGGTTTGCATTCGCGTTTTGCAGGGCTTCATTCGTCTGTTGCTGGTTTGCATTCGCCTGTTGCTGGTTGGCATTCGCCTGTTGCTGGTTGGCATTAATCTCTTGCTGGGCTATTAGCAGCTGTTGCTGGGCTGCATTCGTCTGCTGCTGGTTTGCATTAGTTTCTTGCTGGGCAATTAACAGCTGTTGCTGGGTTTCATTCGCGTCTTTCTGGGCAGCGACATTGCGTACCAGCGCACCCACCACGTCTTCCATCTTGTTTGCAGAGGATGAAAAAAACTTTTTTTTTTCTTTCAAAGTTCTTCAACCCGCAGACCCCCTAGTGCTCTGCCCGCATTCTCCACCATATGTGACAAACGGCTTACTCCGGGGCTCCGTCGTTTGTCCGGGACTGTTTAGAACACGGTCTTTTAGGGTAGGTTAAATGATGAGGCGTCACGTACTGTTCCTTTAAACAGGCTATGCCTGGTTTATTCAGTCCCAGGCACTGAGACTGCCACAGTGCATACAACAGAAAACAGATCAAAACAAAAGCTGCTCACCTGAGCGATAACTTAACTTAGATATCCCTGACTCAGGGTTGGAAGTGGCTTTTCCACTCCCAACAACAAAACAAGGTACTTTTGCAGTCTTACACAAATGAACAGAAAGATTGAACCTGTTTGGGGAAGAGGCTTCTCCCCTCTGTAGTTCAGCAGCCTTCCAGCCTCCTGGCTCTTGTGGAGAGACCAGAGCAAACAGGAAATCAGTCTTTCATACCTGATTCCTAATTAGCATGACAGGTGACAGAAATCAGGGAGCAGACAAACTCTGGTCTGGATCTCTCATCCCTCAGTTCCAGCGCTTGCCAAACTGTGGGATGGAGTGTATGTATTATAAGGCTGCACTCCCAGGCCAAACAGGATAGAAACTGTCTAGTATCCTGGGAGCCCTATATACGGAATTTATTACCATCCCCTGGTTTCTGTCACAATATATTATACATTACAGTGTATATATATTATTACATAATATTCTTATACATGTGCATAATTCATGTTTCTCCATGTTTTACAAATGTTTTCTAAATGTTTATCCAATTTCAATCTGTCAGAAGAACTTAATAAAGACTGCATTATGTATTATTCATGATTATTTTTATATTTGTATTTTTTTGTTCCTGATAAAATAAAATAAATATTTATTCACATTCCTGGTAATCATAATCATTGACAACAACCACCCCCCCACCACCCCTACAGTATAAGAATGAATGACAAAACAACATGAATCAGTTAATGGTTTTTATTACTCTCAATTCTCACAATGCTGTGCACATCAGATTTACATTTCAAATTCGAGAAGGGATTTTCCAAAGCGTTATCATAAACAAAGCCTCAAAGGGTTGGGGGGGGGGGGGGTTGGGTGAGTCATGTGTAGTAATCAGCTAGCTCCAATCTCAAAGAGGCTTAGAGTACACGCAGGCGCAATGAGGCGATTGACGCTCGGCTAGACACGGATTAAAAACACAATGACTAACTTCAGAAAATGAATGACTCTGTGGAGGTGTCTGTCGAAAAGAGTTTGTGTGTGCGTGGGGGAGGGATGAAGGATTAGTTGTGCTGCAGTTCAAAGAAATTACATACTGTAGAGTACAGTACAGTAATTTCAAAAGGCAGTTCATCATAATAATTTGATCAATAAACCCCCAAATACAACCCCCAAATACAGTACATAAAAAGCAAGTCACTTTATCTCCTTGTGCCTCAGGCACCAAAAACATACAGTAGATTGTGAGCTCCATGGGACAGGGAGGGACCTGTGCCTGCAAAATGTTTCTGCAAAGCGCTACGTATACTGTAACTAACAGCGCTATACAAAAACATGCTATTATTATTATTATAATATCAAGGTGATGCTCTGTGCAAATCAAATTTGAGAAGGGATTTTCCAAAACGTTGCCGTAAACAAAGCCTCAAAGCTCCCGTCTCAAAGAGAATTACACGCAGGCGCAGTGAGGCTTTGTACTGTAGCCCGGCTATGGACAGATTAAGAACACAATGGCAAGATTCAGAAAATTAACGACTCTGTGGAGAGGGGGGGTTGGGTGACTCATGCGTAGTAAGCAGCTAAGCAGCTAAATAGTTCCCATCTGAAAAAGGATCACACGCAGGCGCAGTGAGGCTTTGAAGCTCGGCTATGGACGGATTAAGAACACAACGGCAAGATTCAGAAAATTAACGACTCTGTGGAGAGGGGGAGGGGGTTGGGTGACTCATGCGCAGTAAGCAGCTAAGCAGCTATATAGCTCCCATCTGAAAAAAGATCACACGCAGGCGCATTGAGGCTTTGAAGCTCGGCTATGGACGGATTAAGAACACTATGGAAAGATTCAGAAAATTAACGACTGTGGAGAGGGGGGGTGGTTGGTGACTCATGCGCAGTAAGCAGCTAGCTCCCATCTCAAAGAGGCTTAGAGTACACGCAGGCGCAGTGAGGCGATTGACGCTCGGCTAGGGACGGATTAAAAACACAATGACTAACTTCAGAAAATGAATGACTCTGTGCAGGTGTCTGTCGAATGACTCTGTGGAGAGGGGGGGTGTTGGGTGACTCATGTGCAGTAAGCAGCTAAGCAGCTAAATAGCTCCCATCTGAACAAGGATTACACGCAGGCGCAGTGAGGCTTTCAAGCTCGGCTATGGACGGATTCAAAACACAATGGCAAGATTCCAAAAATTAAAGACAGGCGCATGAAGTTCAAAGCTAAAGACATACTTTAATTTCAAAAGGCAGTTCATCATAATAATACACCCCCAAATACAGTACGTAAAAAGCATACAAATCAACCATGTGCAGTCAAATGCACAGGATCGCAGACAAAAGCTACTGTACAGCACAGATTGAATATCGTAATACAGTAAGATGGTTTTTGCATGCTTGTGGAGAAAAAAAAATTACAATAAAAATTTTTTTTAACATTTTTTTTGGTCACTCAGGCAAGCAAGCGGTGGTGGGCGAAGTTAAGGGCGCATGTGCAGTAAATTCCTGCTGTCAAGCAGGAATGTGATTGAAACCAGACACACGTTCAAAGGAATGGTGTGGGAGAGATGTACTGCATTGTAGAGAAGATAAGAAGTTGAAATACCCTGCAGTGCAGTTAATTATCCTGAGCGAGGGGAGAGCGCTGTATATGCCGAAATGTGACACTGTTACAGTACTGTACACACCTATGCGTTTCAACAATTTTCAAATGAGACATACTGTACTGTAGAACAGCACTGCAAATGCATGTATACATTAAATATGCAAATTTACAATTACTGCGCGGGCACACACAGACTGTGTACTGACGTAGGTTGAACCGCGAAGGTATTAGACTTCCAAGACAACAGCTCGCAAACGCCCCCCTGAGTTTTTACACGGCATTGCAGTATTGCAGACAGCGAGAATAAAATGCTAATATCAAGAGCGCGAAAATAACGCAGTTCACTCCGGGTGAAAACGACACAAAACCGCACATAACCAGGATAATCTGAAAATCGCGGATCTAGCCGATTTAGACTAAAGGCGGACGCCACTGTAGCTCAGATCTTGTTAAGCATAAGCAAATTCACAAAGGAGAGATGTAGTCTTGCTCTGACTGTGGGAAACACCTCTTGTAAATCAGCTCTTGTTTCACATCAAAGAATTCACACAGGAGAAAAACTATTTATATGTTCTCAATGTGGGAAATGTTTTACCAATAACTCCCATCTTGTTTCACATCAGATAATTCACACAGGAGAAAAATAATTTGCATGTTCTGAATGTGGGAAATGTTTTACCCAGAACTCATATCTTGTTAGACATCAGAGAATTCATACAGGAGAAAGATCATTTGTATGTTCTCAATGTGGGAAATGTTTTACCCAGAACTCATATCTTCTTAGACATCAGAGAATTCACACAAAAGAAAATGTTATCAATGTGAGAAAAGTTTTACCCAGAACGTTAGCCTTGTAATACAGAGATTTCACACCGGAGAAAGACCATTTGTATGTTCTCAATGTGGGAAATGTTTTACCCGGAACTCGTGTCTTATTACACATCAGAGAAGTCACACAGGAGAAAAACCATTTGTATGTTCTGAACGTGGGAAATGTTTTACCCAGAAATCATATCTTGTTATACATCAGAGAAGTCACACCGGGGAAAAAACATTTGTATGTTCTGAGTGTGGAAAATGTTTTACCCGGAACTCAGGTCTTTTGACACATCAGACAGTTCATACAGGAGAAAAACTATGTTTGCACTAAATGTAGGAGATGTTTTCCACAAAGAAAAGTTACATTGTAATATAACAATGGGGAGTGGGGGGAAAGGATAGAGAGCTCTAGCTACTGTCTGTGGTTAGGTGCCAGGGGTAAGAGGATCATTAAGCATACAGAGAAACTTGCCTAGACAAGTGAGAGTACCCCTTTTGAACAAGCACTCATAACATAATTGATACAAGTAATTAAAAAAGTAACCTTTATTAGTGTCTGTGGGTAAAATAGGTGAAGTACATAAACACTCAACACAATTAAAACACGTATTAAACTATTTGTCTCTGAGTCTAAGTCATAGACTAATGAAGGTAGTGTTTGAAGGAATATAGTGTGACTGGCACCATGTGCAATAAAATCAAAACAGAAGAGAGGATTTTAATTATTGCAATATAGAATGTATAGGGTAGGGTGCCTCAGTGTGGTGTGTGTATTATATTTGAAAGGATCTGAAGTGTGTCACATAACTGAAGTGTAAATCACACTACTTTCAAACCACATCTGATTGATATGTTGTTTTCTGACAATATGTAGATGGTATAATATATTTGGTAGTTTTTGCTAGACCAACATACTCAATGCTAAATGTGGCCCAGTTTGAATCGATTTGTCAGAAAAACCAACAGG
Source organism: Ascaphus truei (assembly GCF_040206685.1). Lineage (NCBI taxonomy): Eukaryota > Metazoa > Chordata > Amphibia > Anura > Ascaphidae > Ascaphus > Ascaphus truei. The sequence continues at coordinate 56,170,671 of NC_134488.1, read as the reverse complement.
GGGTTAATAAATATCCTTCAATACAACGCTGGGTGAAATCAAGTATCAAAAAAGAAAAGTAAGGCTACTGCGTAGCTAGGGGTGGTGAGGCTAGATTGAGGAAACTATTAGTATATAGTACTTATATTGTTTCCCCCTGGTCAGTGATTGTTACAATGTTATTATAGCCTCAGATGAGCACCAACAGAATTTACTTAATAGATAAATAGTGAGATAGATAGCTGCTCATGTCCCCTGTGAAGATAGCAGGTGTGTTCGTAAATAGGCTAGCTGATGTCTCTAAAATGATAAAGCCAATTATAAAGGGTTAGCTTCGGCTGCCTATTGAGTAAAAATCACTCTATGTCTGCAGACCTCTATATATGGTATAGGTTAGTGATTGATGTATATACTGGCCGCCCTGTTGGGTCAGTCCATGTAGATGTTATAAATGGGCTGGCTATATTGACATAGACACATTTGTCTCAGTAATCACTTATCATCTGGGGCGAATGCGCCCTGTCTGCTGATTATAGGTGACTGTGTATAGTCTCTGTGGTGCCCTGCAGCCGCTATGGCGTACCCTCTACAATTCAAGGGGGCTGTGGAAGGGCTGCTGTCTCGGAGCGTTTAGTTCCTGCTCCCGAGTGGCGGCATCTGTTGAGTCTCCGCCCGGCATGGTGTATTCATGAACACCGCTATATAATGAACTGCCGGGTGGAGCTCCAAAATGAAGCAGCGGCTATTACTCCGCGCTCTAAACAGATGTCGCCGCACCAATGCGCGTGCTGACGTCACAAAGGACCGTCCTTTGTGACGTCAGCACGCGCATTGGTGCGGCGACATCTGTTTAGAGCGCGGAGTAATAGCCGCTGCTTCATTTTGGAGCTCCACCCGGCAGTTCATTATATAGCGGTGTTCATGAATACACCATGCCGGGCGGAGACTCAACAGATGCCGCCACTCGGGAGCAGGAACTAAACGCTCCGAGACAGCAGCCCTTCCACAGCCCCCTTGAATTGTAGAGGGTACGCCATAGCGGCTGCAGGGCACCACAGAGACTATACACAGTCACCTATAATCAGCAGACAGGGCGCATTCGCCCCAGATGATAAGTGATTACTGAGACAAATGTGTCTATGTCAATATAGCCAGCCCATTTATAACATCTACATGGACTGACCCAACAGGGCGGCCAGTATATACATCAATCACTAACCTATACCATATATAGAGGTCTGCAGACATAGAGTGATTTTTACTCAATAGGCAGCCGAAGCTAACCCTTTATAATTGGCTTTATCATTTTAGAGACATCAGCTAGCCTATTTACGAACACACCTGCTATCTTCACAGGGGACATGAGCAGCTATCTATCTCACTATTTATCTATTAAGTAAATTCTGTTGGTGCTCATCTGAGGCTATAATAACATTGTAACAATCACTGACCAGGGGGAAACAATATAAGTACTATATACTAATAGTTTCCTCAATCTAGCCTCACCACCCCTAGCTACGCAGTAGCCTTACTTTTCTTTTTTGATACTTGATTTCACCCAGCGTTGTATTGAAGGATATGTATTAACCCCCTGTTGGTTTTTCTGACAAATCGATTCAAACTGGGCCACATTTAGCATTGAGTATGTTGGTCTAGCAAAAACTACCAAATATATTATACCATCTACATATTGTCAGAAAACAACATATCAATCAGATGTGGTTTGAAAGTAGTGTGATTTACACTTCAGTTATGTGACACACTTCAGATCCTTTCAAATATAATACACACACCACACTGAGGCACCCTACCCTATACATTCTATATTGCAATAATTAAAATCCTCTCTTCTGTTTTGATTTTATTGCACATGGTGCCAGTCACACTATATTCCTTCAAACACTACCTTCATTAGTCTATGACTTAGACTCAGAGACAAATAGTTTAATACGTGTTTTAATTGTGTTGAGTGTTTATGTACTTCACCTATTTTACCCACAGACACTAATAAAGGTTACTTTTTTAATTACTTGTATCAATTATGTTATGAGTGCTTGTTCAAAAGGGGTACTCTCACTTGTCTAGGCAAGTTTCTCTGTATGCTTATTGTAATATAACACTCTGAAAATTATGGATTTTATTTTTGTAAAAAAAAATATATCTTTAGACTGTTATGAAAACATAATGCATTTCTTGTTATTGTGTAGAATATTATGCTTTTTATTACTTACAATAGCTTAAAAAAAATGTAAACCAAGTGTGGAATTTGTATTGTGTTTTTGTTTTTAAAAAGTACTATTAGTTCAAAATTCATAATAGGATAATTTTTTTATAAATCATTTACATTGTGCGTCTCTAGTATATTTCCATAAGTTTGAGTTTGTAAATGGGGTGACACACCTTACAGTACATGTTCTGTTTATAGTTAAGATTACATGCAATAAATAAATTAAACGAACATGGACTCTGGGACAAAAAGGGCAACATGACGGTTAAAATAAAGGTTAAGTCTGGTCCCTTTCATTAGGGTCATTGCCCATGACCCAAGGATTGTTGTGAGGCACTTGCATTGACTGTGAATGTATTTCCCCAAAATAGGTAATATGTAAAATGTTATTGTATTGAAAGTAGTGATACCATGTATGTTATGCTTTAAGACATGTGGGGGCTGTAGTACCAACTTACTGGACATAGGGGTGCATATCAGAGACCATTTCTCCTTGAAAACCATGCCCTCCTGCTGGACAATTGATTTACCTTGGTTGAAGGGAGGGGGGGTGGGGGTGCAACACCAAAAGAGCACATAGGCCCCCATTTCCAACCAGTTTTCTAGGACTTGGGAGGGTCAGGCTGTAAGGGCAGATTCTAGGGAAGGGTAATATTAAAGGAACCATATTGATTTTGCACACGGACCAAAGGCAGAGTTTTTTCTTTGCCGACAAAATTGCATCTTTCAATCCTGTAACTGCGCACCCTTGCTTGTAATTGGACCATGTGTCCTTCCTGCTTCACTGTGAATGGCTGAAAGCTGTTTTCCATTGGTATGAATGGAAAGGGGACAGCTAAACATGACAGGCTGCTCCAGGCAGTTAGATGTGGCTCATGGGTTGTCTCAGTGATTAGAGATTACCTGGAAATCTGAGCCAGCAGTGATATGAAGACTTTGTAGCCACGGAAGATGACCTAGGTATGCGGGTGTGACGGGGAAGGAAGGGGTTAAACTTATTTGCTATGCATTACTGTGTTTGCCCTGTTCCAGCCATTTTTATCCCCCATTTGCAGGCCATTCCCTGCCTGCGAGGTTAAAAGACCAAGATGCATTGCTTGCCATACCCTCTAACCGACACATGATGGCAGTCTAGCAGCTGGCATTTCAATGAGAAATACTAATTCTAGAACGAAAGCACCCAGAAACCTGATTTTTGAGGTGCAAGTACAGTAAGACAAGACATGCACATACATATCATTTTTACCGTTATAACACAAACGTAACATGTTGTTTTAATAAAGTGTGTAAAAACTGCAGATCTTAAATGTAAGGAAGGGGGTATTTTTTGTAAGTCCAAGCAGGAATTCCGTGAACATACAGCTGTGAGATGGGTGAATGAGCTGCGGTATTTTTATGATGGAGCCTCAAAGAGATCTAGCTGATTAGCATCTCCCTGTCTAAAAGAGTGTCAGTTATGAAAAGACCTAGAAGACCCATAATGTATACAAAACTGACTTACTGATGCACAACAGATGTCAGGCTAGTGACACCTCTGGGTCAAAAATCAGACTCAGTGGTGCCCAGGTATGGGTGTAGCCCAGGTATGCTAAGTGGCATGAGCGTCAACCGGACCCATGCGCCCTGCCCACCGCACAGCCCTTTTGACCGGTCTTATGAACTGTGGATAACTTGGCTATTCGTGGTTTTTTTTGTTCCCACGAGGGGATTGGATCCACATGTTAAAGATAGCTTTGGGCATTCTATAACTATGGCTCCCCGGGTATCCCCAGTGTGATTCCTGAATTTTGATCCATGATATAAAGATGCAAGACTTTGTTCCAGCACAGCGGCAACCAGTCCAGGAGTGAAGGGGTTAATAACAACATAACCATAGGACTTTTAAACCAAGGTTGCATTTCTGGCGCTTGCAAGCAAAGGACAATTTATTTCGTTCCAAGGACAATTTATTTAGTTCCCTTATCCCAGTAAGTGTTGTTATAAGTGTATTCTGCAGATGTCGTGTGTTTGTCTATTAAGGAAATAAATCACAATTTATTTTGCAACTTGTTCTGTTCAATCAAGTACCCAGAAATTAAATGTGTTGATTAAGTTGGTGTCCATCGTGACAGCGGGTTTAGGCAGCGCCCAGAATTTAAAACATTTAGAGAGATAGTAGACTGCTGTTAACCCCGTAAGTGTCAAGTCTTGCTATTTTAATTGTTTTACATTGTATTTTGTAGAACACACCAGGTGTTCCCCGCACTCCAAACGAATACAAGAGAGTAAATGATGCTTAAAAATACTATTCGGCATGCAATACTATTGTGTATCATTGAGCAAAGAACATGTGACAACAATACGCAAATACAAGTTACAAGTAATAATTAGATGCAGGAAGGGGAGGAGAGATAGTGAGGAAGGGGTAGTGTGATATCACTAATCAAGTGAGGGCAGGGTAAAGTAACCTCTAAAGAGGAAGGATATTGGTGTAGGGAGAAGTGGGGGGGGGGGGGGGGCAACGTTTTGGGGTTATGTACCTCTTCTACAAGCCCATTCCCATAGTCTCCACAAAAGTGGGACTAGGGTACTTCCCGACTCCCTGACAACTTAATCCTCCTTATGTTAAGAGAACAATAGAAAATAATTCAATTGTTTATGAAAACATGTAAATTCAAACAGTATTACATACACTGGACTATGTAATCTAGCAAGTATGAAACCTAATGCAGTGAACACCTGACACACCCTTATAAAGATGGGACCTGAAGACAAAAACACACTAATGTATAATCCACAATTGATTGATATGGTGTATGCAAACAGTCTCTGCAGGTAGCTCTCTGGTATTTGCAGCATTCACTTAGAGCAAGTCTCTATGACTCAACAGATTACAGTATTAGATCATTTAAACTTGAATAAAGTCCTAAGTAGGTATAGACAAAGAAAAACCTGTGATAGAGTGAGTAACGTGCTGTCCTGCTCCAGCTGCCAGCGGGGTGGTGCTGTGCTACCGGATCTGTCAGCTGTTTTAAATGCCTCTCTCTTGGCTCCTTAATCACTTCCTGGTGTGCACCTTGTGACGTCATCATGGGCAGAGCTAGCTTCTGGCTATGCTCGTGGAGCTTTTGACATCCTATGGGCTGTGCCTCACATAGGGCTGTGCACATTGTTCCATTGCAGTGTGCAACACACAATGTCTGTGAAAGGTTCTTGTCAGTTAAAAAGGGCCGGGGACCTTGGTCAGCCGGCCGTGACTGGAAACAATGCTGCTCTACCCGGGGAGACTTCAAACCACACCCTGGGACTGTTGGATCTTGATCTGATGACGCACGAGTACTCGGAAAATGAAGAAAAAGACACAGAGAGTAATTCTGATTCCTCGTCTCAACTTTATTGTAGAAAAGCAATACTATTTATACAGAGAAATAAGGTGTTAATTGGAGGCGTAAATTAGAGGCGTAACAATATTAGCATATTATTAAATAACAGCTTTTATGGGGACTTTCCACCCATACATTATCTGTAGCCTTGGTTTCTGTAAGCAAAACGTGCGGCTAAGCCGATTAAAAAAAAACACAGTACTGGTGTCCAGCCAACAGAACAGTGCTGCTTTTCTGACAATAACTAGCGAAAGCTGATAAAACTGCCTGCATGTTTGGAGGTCGTTTCTTGCGTACATATATCACTTAGTTCAGGGAAAAGTTCAGGTAGAATGGTGTTCCTGACAAGATGGAGATTCTGGCCTTTCCCTTTCAGTCTGTTTGCTGCTTGCCAGCTCTGACATGAGCAGTATGAATCATCCTGTTGTGCTGTTATCATTATCTATGCGCTCCATACCAGTGGAAAGACAAAAAGACATAAACAGAGTTATAGAGTAATAAACATCTGTACACTGTCCTATATAAAGAGAAACAAATCACAATGTCATATTCTTGGTTCTGATATTATGAGCCCACCTCACAGAACATCTTAAGCTGCTGCACCCAGTAATAGAGATCAATGCGTAATGACCAATGCCAGGAAAGAAATAATGGAGAATAAAAGATACTTGTGAAGGGACTCCCAAATAATTGCTTGATTGAAGACAGGTACTGGGTACGTGTTCCTAGATAGTGAACTCCCCACCTAAGTAGGTAAGTAAACACAACAACACCAGGAACCCTAAGCATTTAAAGTACCTGAGAGAGTACCAAAAGTCCTAAGATCCATAATGTGGAAAACATGTAGTAAGCAAGTTACTCACTTATGAAGCTGCAACGTCCATGTGATCCTGGAATGGGGGTCTGTAGACGGACGTTCACAGAGGTACACAATTTGGAGATGTTTATAAGGTGAAATTATAATAAGGCTTTATTGTGCCTTTTCCTTTTCATCAGGAAATCATCCAAACACAGGGGGGGGGAACAAAGCTTCCATTCACTTGGGAGTATTTCTAGTGAAATCCTATGCAATTAGTTCACATCTCCATTAGTTAAGCATTTCTCCCAACCCCAAACATATAGCATGAAATAAGCAGATATAAGCAGTCTCTTAAGAATAAAAGTCTTATCTGTTGCTTGGAGGGAAAATCTTCTCACTTCCTGGTTCAGCTTCAGGTGTAGTAGTTTTCCCTGTGTCTTGAAATCAGCTCTGTTGTGCAGAGCTCAAGACTGGTCAGCTCCAGAGATCTGGGTTTCTTTTGGTCAGTCTCTCCTGGGACTCAAGAACCTCTGCTCTGTCTCTCCAAAGGTCAGCTCTCAGTCAGAGCTAAAGAGTCACTTCCTGTCTCAAAGGCAGGCTTTTTGTAAACAATCTAATCAGGCAGGTGGTGTTTAGTAATTAACTACCACACTGCTAGATTAAAGGAACATTACTGAACAGGGATAAGTCCCCTGTTACATACCTCCCCTGTTTGTGGGAAGCTCGGGCTTACCACGATCAAAGCCCATCCTTCCACTCTCATTCTAGATATCTCTGTAACTTGAATGAGAGTGGATGGAGGAAGAGAACCTTCTGTCCCGCTGGGATTGGAGCCCTTTCTCCAGTTTATTTTTGTCTCCTCCCGAAGATGCTTGAGATCAGCACCCCTCAGTCGCTCGAGGAGGACTTTTTCCACGTAAAGTCTTTTTATCGCGTGCGCGGTCTTGAGATTTCTGTTGCGTCAGGCACTCCTCTTTTTGTAGACAAAGTGTATGGCAACAGTTGTAGAGCAGTTAGGACTAGCCCTTAGAGTTTTCTGCTCTTGAAGTGGTCTTTCTGCAGCTTCTCCACACCACGGAGTCGCCAGTTCAGCTTCTTCAGCTAAGGATTCTTCTGGCTTTGATTCTGCACTCCTACCTCTGTTTGTTGCCTGTTGGGCAGCTGTAGGTTTGGCTAGTGCTTTCTTTGGTGGCTCAAACTTCGTAATTTTGTTTTGAAGTTGCGTGGAGTCCCCAACTCTCACTTTACCCTTGTCCTTACGGGCATTAGTTACTGTGGGATACTGGTGCTTGGGCAGAGCCAATACCTTTTTCCGTATTGGAGGAATCTGTATCAGAGTCTCCTTCATATTCTGGAGCTCTGTAATTTTTGTCGTCAAGGTTGCCGCTGTGTCTGTTTTCTCCTTGGTGTACTGACTCAAGGGAATGGAACAGTCTCTCTGTCTCTCCAGATCTTGCTCCAGTTTCTGAGCCTTCTCATGCTCCCTCTCATACAGAGTCACCTGATATCGAAGCTCCGCTTCCAACGATGCTCTGAAGACATGCAGCGTGGCCTTTAGCTCCTCATACTGCTCTGTGGGGACGTACAGTACTTGGTATTCAGACGTTCCTGCAGCGCTTGTACCTCTTTAGAAGCCTGCAGTTTTTCTTCCTGTAGCGTTTGCTGCTTCTCCTCAGCATACTGGAGGTGTGTACACAGACCTTTCAGTTGTTTCTGCAGTCGGTGCTCTGCGTCAAACTTTTCCTTGACTTCTTCTGTTAACTGAAAATTTTCTTCTTTCAGTTTTAAGTTTTCTCTTTTTAATCTTGAACTTTCTCCTTTTTCAGTCTCTGTATTCTTCAGGGCTTCTTTGCAGTCCTCCTTCCATTTACGCACATCTGCTTTGAGAATGACAATCTCCTGGCGTGAGACTTCCTTCTCTAGGTTGAGGGTCTGAAGCTCCTTCTGAGAGACTTTGAGAACTGTACCAAGATTACCAATAGTTTCTTTAGCAATGTCCAGCTCCTCAGTGAGACTGTGTAGTTCCTTTCTGGAAACTTCCACGTCTGTGCGGCAGCTGTTGGTCTCATGATGTGAGGCATCAAGCTCTATACGAAGAGTGTGAACCTCTTGCTGGAAGACTGTCATCTGCTTCAGTGCCTCCTCATACTTCCGCTTTAGCGTAGCCAGATTGGCTCTGCTATTCATCCATGGCGGAAATAGTAGCCTTTGCAGTATCTAGCTCAGTCTTGAGATCCTCCAATTCGGTCTTGGCCGCAGAGTAAATTGCGAGCACAGTCTTCTGTAGCTCAGCATTATTTTTTCTCTCTCTTCCCAATTCTTCACAGAGCAGATCACAGTCATGCCTGGCAATTTTCAGGGCGTCTTCAGGGCTGGTCAAGGGATCGTCACTCACTGGTTCCGGCTCCGCTTCCCTGGGATGACTGGTTGAGGGTTCCTCACTGTTGGCACCGGACAGACACTTCTTTGTGGTACACGACTTCTGCCTTGGGCCCTCTGGATATTCGGTTAACCACGGGACGAATTCTCAATATTCTCTAGGCTGCAGGGCAACTCGGTCCCCCTTTTCCTCCACAGGATCTGCGGACGTGTCTGTTCCTTCCACGGTAAGTGAAGAACTGCTTTTCTTTTTCCGCCTTTTTGATTTGGATGACACCGTCCCTTCAGGGATATTGGGGTCTCCATCTTCATTTGAAATTTTAGCGGCTTCATTATATACGCCAGGCTTTTCTTGCAGTTGCTTTAGCAGACAGAAATATTGGGTGATCTGCTGCTCCCGCTCTGTCTCCTGTTGATCATATTCGTCATCAAAGGAGCGGTCTTTTCTGTTCGTGCCGAGTTCAGGCACCCCCACCATTCTTGGGGTGTTTTGTGGGTGTGACTCGGTTCGGGTTCCCCGTAAGAGATGTCTTCCTCTTTATTGGACTGGAAGGGCCACTCTTCCGTGGGGTAGGGTTCATTACAGGAACGCTGCATCTTGTCCTCCATTTTTAGGCTATCAGGTTTAATTTTCTTCCTGACCTCAGGAGGCGCTATTGCAGCTGTTGCCTCTGTATTTGCTAGAACCCCCAATTGTGGTAGTCCTACAGATGGGCATATTTTGCTTGTAGAGGTCGTAGCTCTCACAGGCATCTCTGTAGACTTTTATTTCTTGGATATTTTTTTTTTTTCAATATCAGCAGTGCTGTGCATGCATTTTCTTTTAGCAGGTATACAAGATGTGCAGTTGCTAGGTAAAAAAGTCTATATGCTATACACCATTTACTTACTAGGTGCAATCCCTCCGCTTCAGCAACAGAATTTGGTTTTCTGCCTGAGTTCAGTAATTTTCAGTCTCATCTTTGGGTATTATGGCATTCACACTTCACACTTTGGGTGTCTGTTTTGCTCCCAAGATAATAGGCATACTTTTTTACTTGCAGAAAAAAAACATTCTTTGCAGTGGACTATTTCTTTCATTCCCGGCAGGGTGACTCAACATTCAGCAATTGGTTTTGAAAAAACCTTTTACACAGTTCAGAAATCACTTTTTCCCCCTATAGGGCAATTTTACACTCAGCATTGGTTTGCTAAAAATTCCCCTGCTTCAGCACAGTCTTGTATCAATTTTCACACTTTTCTGCATATACTCCATTCACAGCTGTTAGTCCTATGTAGTGTGGCAACCTTTATCTGCAAAATCACTACCACTCGTGGGTCACCATCTGTATTCACTGCTTCAGCGAAACTTTTGAAAACAACAAACACCTATCCCTTTCCAAGGGCTGACTCACTTCTTGAACCCTGACTATGGCTGAAAGGCAAAGACCCCTATTTCAATGACCATATTACACTTTGTGATAGGCAAAAGAAGGTTTAGCTACTTCAGCAGTCTCTTCTGGGTTTTTGTAAGTTTCAGTGGTGTGTATCCCTTTAATTCCGATCTCTGCTGCATGAGGTTTTTTTTTTTCTAAGTTGCTTGTAGGCAAAAGCATAAAAAAAAATTTCACACAAAAATCTCCGGTCCTTTTTAACTACAAAGACACCTCTTATCCCACTTCTGACACCATATGTAGACGGACGTTCACAGAGGTACACAATTTGGAGATGTTTATAAGGTGAAATTATAATAAGGCTTTATTGTGCCTTTTCCTTTTCATCAGGAAATCATCCAAACACAGGGGGGGGGGAACAAAGCTTCCATTCACTTGGGAGTATTTCTAGTGAAATCCTATGCAATTAGTTCACATCTCCATTAGTTAAGCATTTCTCCCAACCCCAAACATATGGCATGAAATAAGCAGATATAAGCAGTCTCTTAAGAATAAAAGTCTTATCTGTTGCTTGGAGGGAAAATCTTCTCACTTCCTGGTTCAGCTTCAGGTGTAGTAGTTTTCCCTGTGTCTTGAAATCAGCTCTGTTGTGCAGAGCTCAAGACTGGTCAGCTCCAGAGATCTGGGTTTCTTTTGGTCAGTCTCTCCTGGGACTCAAGAACCTCTGCTCTGTCTCTCCAAAGGTCAGCATTCAGTCAGAGCTAAAGAGAGTCACTTCCTGTCTCAAAGGCAGGCTTTTTGTAAACAATCTATTCAGGCAGGTGGTGTTTAGTAATTAACTACCACACTGCTAGATTAAAGGAACATTACTGAACAGGGATAAGTCCCCTCTTACAGGGTCCTTGAGTGTGCATCCGTCCGGTGAGTCAATGTAGCAAGGAGGAAGAGAAATGGCAGAGCACCACAACAAGTGTCCAACAATTAAATGATCAGGAGAGTGTGTATCCCACACTCTGGGGCTCTCTGGCCCTTTTTTCTACATGACCATTAAACAATAATTTTTTATGGGATACACACCCTCCTGATCATTTAATTTTTGGACACTTGTTGTAATGCTCTGCCATTTCTCTTTCTCCTTGCACCATATTCTGGATAGAGATACTCTGTCATAAATCAACGTGATATGGGTGGAAATGGCATGAGATACTGGACTGGCAAAGGTGGGAGGAGATGGTGGGATGGTGTAGTCGGATCCACTGCATACAGGGTCAGCGGTGTACTCACAGGCAGATTTGAAATTTTGAGAATCCCCTGGATCATACTTCGAAAAAGGGGGCATCTTTGTCCGCACAAATGCCGAGTGGGACGCTCTGTGTCTGGAGAGAAGAGGTCCAGTCAATGGCTGGAATAGTAATACACCAATACACAGCAGTGTAATCTATACCGGCTATGGTATACCTATAGCGCCTCATGGGGGTGAACTATGAGTGCGAACTTAGAATTGAAAGCCCAAGTCCAACTCCTTATTCATACCCCCTGGCGCCAGGGTGTCTAATGTCCTTATCACCTGGACTCCCTCCATAACAGCTTAGGTACAAGGCTACCACCGCGTTGGTTTTTCTAGACCGAATCAATCACCTACGATTGAGCATATTCAAAAGGAATTAACAGAAACTAATCAACAAATTTTTCAACTAGAGGAAGCACTTAAGTCATCATTAACACCAGCTGACATTGGTACTCTCAAAAAACAATTGGACAATCTTATACATGAACATAGTAAGTGTCACGGGAGACCAAGCATTTACACCTTTTAACCAGGATCATACATTGGGCAAAACAGGTAAAGTGAAATAAATTGTATTTATTTATTCGCAGGAAAAGGCATACACACAATGATACACAAACTACATAAGAAGAGACACACTTACTTGGGAACCGAGGTAAAAAAAACTAGACTTTCATACAGTAGCTAAATGGTACTTGAAATCAGCTCTGTTGTGCAGAGCTCAAGACTGGTCAGCTCCAGAGATCTGGGTTTCTTTTGGTCAGTCTCTCCTGGGACTCAAGAACCTCTGCTCTGTCTCTCCAAAGGTCAGCATTCAGTCAGAGCTAAAGAGAGTCACTTCCTGTCTCAAAGGCAGGCTTTTTGTAAACAATCTATTCAGGCAGGTGGTGTTTAGTAATTAACTACCACACTGCTAGATTAAAGGAACATTACTGAACAGGGATAAGTCCCCTCTTACAGGGTCCTTGAGTGTGCATCCGTCCGGTGAGTCAATGTAGCAAGGAGGAAGAGAAATGGCAGAGCACCACAACAAGTGTCCAACAATTAAATGATCAGGAGAGTGTGTATCCCACACTCTGGGGCTCTCTGGCCCTTTTTTCTACATGACCATTAAACAATAATTTTTTATGGGATACACACCCTCCTGATCATTTAATTTTTGGACACTTGTTGTAATGCTCTGCCATTTCTCTTTCTCCTTGCACCATATTCTGGATAGAGATACTCTGTCATAAATCAACGTGATATGGGTGGAAATGGCATGAGATACTGGACTGGCAAAGGTGGGAGGAGATGGTGGGATGGTGTAGTCGGATCCACTGCATACAGGGTCAGCGGTGTACTCACAGGCAGATTTGAAATTTTGAGAATCCCCTGGATCATACTTCGAAAAAGGGGGCATCTTTGTCCGCACAAATGCCGAGTGGGACGCTCTGTGTCTGGAGAGAAGAGGTCCAGTCAATGGATGGAATAGTAATACACCAATACACAGCAGTGTAATCTATACGGGCTATGGTATACCTATAGCGCCTCATGGGGGTGAACTATGAGTGCGAACTTAGAATTGAAAGCCCAAGTCCAACTCCTTATTCATACCCCCTGGCGCCAGGGTGTCTAATGTCCTTATCACCTGGACTCCCTCCATAACAGCTTAGGTACAAGGCTACCACCGCGTTGGTTTTTCTAGACCGAATCAATCACCTACGATTGAGCATATTCAAAAGGAATTAACAGAAACTAATCAACAAATTTTTCAACTAGAGGAAGCACTTAAGTCATCATTAACACCAGCTGACATTGGTACTCTCAAAAAACAATTGGACAATCTTATACATGAACATAGTAAGTGTCACGGGAGACCAAGCATTTACACCTTTTAACCAGGATCATACATTGGGCAAAACAGGTAAAGTGAAATAAATTGTATTTATTTATTCGCAGGAAAAGGCATACACACAATGATACACAAACTACATAAGAAGAGACACACTTACTTGGGAACCGAGGTAAAAAAAACTAGACTTTCATACAGTAGCTAAATGGTACTTGAAACAAGAGTCTTTAGTCCTGGAACCCAAATCAGCATGAAGTTCCAGACGCCACCGCTCCCTTCTCTCCAGAGGACTTGAATCTGGTAACTGGGACTTAACTCCAAACGTCCTGGAATTAAATCGGCTTGAAATCCCAGCCACGACCGCTACGTTCTATTATGAGAACTTGGTCCCAAAAAGCTGGACTTAAATAATTTGAGTTGGGATTTCTGAAGCCGGTGCTCAGCTATTTCGCGCACAGGCATCTTTTTCCACTTTCAAATTTTTGGCTGCAGTTCTGGCACTTGAGAATCTCTCAGGTGATTGGCGAGAGGTTTCTTATAGAATTTTGGAGTTCATTCACAAAATACTACAGCCAATCACCACGTGGGAACTTTCTTACCAGCCAATCAGAGCTATGCCAATCCTGGAAGCTGGGCAAGCGGGGATCTTGAATCTGCCATGGGCACACGCAAGTTGTCACCTTAGCCACTTGCTATTGCTATTCAGGCGCCACCCGCTGGGTTAGACTCCCCCAAGTCTGGTGGGGCAAATGGTATTCCAAAGGACTTCCATTCATCCTAGGACATGGGTACTTGAGCCTTTCCTTCCTGCCACAAATTGTCTTCACACCTCAGGCTTTCTCTGTGGCTTTCATGTCTGATGTCTGAAAAGACTTACTGACACCAATTTGTTAGCCCAGTGGCCTGTCAGAACATTGGTCCTGAAAGTCCCAGCTCATAATACCATGCACAACAGGTACATTTTATGCCAAACACAAATGTTAATTAACATATACTTTTACATGTCCTAAGTCTCTGGGTATGGGGAATAGAATAAAAAGCTGCACTTTAATTTCTATTAGCCTATAGCAGTGGTGCTTAACAGGATCAGGGAATCAGGGCTGACACTGAAACCTACAAAGTGTCTAGTGGGTATGGCAGAAGTGTTGTACCTGGGGCACAGAGTGGGTGGTGGGCACCTGAAGCCAGAACCAGCTAAGGTGGAGTCTATAGTTCAGTGGCCAGTTCCTAGGGCCAAGAAACAGGTTATGGCTTTTTTGGGCACCGCTTATTACTATAGGAAGTTTGTTCCCCAGTATAGTGTCATTGCTAAACCCCTGACTGACTTGACTCAGAAACAACTCTCGGATCTGGTAGCCTGGTCTCCTGCCTGTGAAGAATTGTTTCAGGCATTGAAGACAGCACTGGCTAGTGTACCCATCCTGGCTGCACCTGATTACACAAAAAATGTCCTTGTGCAGACCGATGCATCCAACTATGGGATTGGTGCTATACACTGCCAGCTGTATCTGAGTACCTACCCAGGGAAGTGGCTTATGCCACAATTGAGAAGGAATGTGTGGCCATAGTATGGTCTTTGAAGAAATTGCAGGTCATTTACTGTGATTACTGATCACAACCCTTTAAGTTGGCTACAGAGGGTGTCGTGGGAGAATGGCAAGCTACTTCGTTGGAGTCCTGCCAGGCAAGAATTTGATTTTACCATCCAGCATAAGATAGGTAGTGAACATGGTAATGCCGATAGACTCTCCTGACAGGACATTCCCCACGAGCCAAAAACCTCAATAATTTCCAGGCTTGCAGAGCCACCAGACGAGCCTTCATCTTGAGGGGTGAGGTGTGACGGTAAGGAGGTAACCAGGTTATCAAATAAAGGTTAAGCCTGTTTGGTTACCTCTGATTCATGTTTTGGGGTTCAAGAGTGTCAGATCTGGAACCTAACTGTTGTGCTTGCATAAATTGTAATTGTGCGGCTGTAAGAGACGTGTTCAGAGGTACGCAATGGAGACTGTTTTAAGGTGAAATTAAAATAAGGCTTTATTGCGCCTGTTGCTTTAAACACAGAAAACATGTAAATCAGCAAACAAAATCCGCTCCACTCTGGAGTGTATATACACTTGTGATCCAGTTCTCTTTAACTGCGTCGTTAGCCCAGCGATTCACCAGCCCAAATCATAGAGACATTTATCAATATACATAGACATAGATAATAGTCATAAGAAAAGTCTTATCTGTTAGCTGGGTTGCTGTAGGGGAAGCTTCTCTGCTCTCTTGGATCCGCACCATTGTGTGTTAAGGCAATGTCAAGCTCCAAGTTTAGAATCTTGTCCCCTTTTTTCTTGTTGTCAGCTTGCCGCTCAAGACATCTGTCCTTCCTTGGTTCAGCCCAGTTGTGGACTAAGGAATCTCCCTTCCTGTCTCAGAGGTAGGCTTTTTCTAACACCTGTAATCAGCCAGGTGATGTTAGTTAATTGCCTACCAGCAGTTAACCACCACACTGCTTGATTAGAGGCACATTGGTGAACAGGGATAAGTCCCCTGTTACAGTGGCAATAAAGGATTTTGTATGTTTTTGCCTTTCCAGGGATGCTAGCAAGCAGGGATTGCTAGGGTATGAGTTTCAAGGGGGAGGTTTGCGGAGAAAGATTTCTCAGAATGTGTCTAGGTAGTCGGTGTCCAGAGTTTCTGGATACCCCAAAAATGTACCTGAGAATCATTCTTGATTCCCGTATACATATAGGCCCACAGAGGGGCCCAGTCACACGGGGAGACCACCCAAGGGCCCCTAGACACCCATGGGAACCACCTGAGGCCACCCAGATACCCGTAGGAATCACCCGAGGGCTCCCAGACACCTGTGGGGACCACCCGAGGACCCCCAGACACACCAGAGGATCCCCAGACACCCGCGGGGACCACCTGGGGACCCCGTTGGGATCTCCGGACAAACGTGGGGATCACCTGGAGGCTCACGGACACCCACGGGGACCACCCGGGGTCACCCGCCATCCTCTGGTATCAATCCTGTGTATAAAAATTAAATTATGGTTTTATGTGGGGGCAAATTGGGTGGGTTGTGTATTGGTGGGTAGTATATATTGGAATGTTTATTAGGGGCAGAGGGGGTGAATGAAGGGCCAAGTATCCGCTTCACTCACCCCCTCTGCTCCCAACAAAGCTGCTGTTGTTCCATAACCCCTTCATTGCCTTAGCAGTTGGCTGCTAAGGTAATGAAGTTGACTGTAAATGCATTTTTATTGGATTGATGCCGGGAGTCTCCGGTGCTGATATTAATGGATATCAGCTCCGTAGACTTCCGGCATCGGAATTTTTTTTTTTCTAAGTCCCGTCTCGTCGCTTATCGGCAGATTGTCACTGCCAACTTTTCCTGGCGAGACGATTTTGAGAGGAAATCTCAATTCTAGAGCCGCGATTAGCCTCGATAAGCTAATCAGGGCTACTAGAATAGCACAAGTTTGAAAAGCTGGTGATAAGTGGCCTATCGTCGCGTGTTTTTCTCTGCAATTTTTTGGGGCGAAAAGCTCTATCGCCGATTTATCGGGCTTACTGAATAGCAGTAGTCTTTTTTGTCGATAAGTGACTTATCAGAGCTTAGCGCTTGGGCCCCTGAATCGGATCATCTAGTCTGGCAATGGCCACCGTTGGCACGTCTGTGATTGGCCAATCCATACTCTATATCCTGCTCGACCAGACATCATGATTGGCCAACAGCCAGACCTGTAGCCGTACCCCCCTTTTCTGTGGTTGGCCTGTTTGTCCTTCCCACCATGGTGTGGTTGGCTGAGCTCCAATTTTCCATGCATTCGAATGGCAGAAGGAAATCTAAAAATAGAAGGCTGCTCCAGAGTTCCAGACAGTCACAGCTGCTCGTGGGTAGCCACGGTGATCAGACGCTGCCTGGAAATTCAGTATGAGCCAGATTTGATTTATGGACTTTCTAGCCGTGGACAAGGCTGGATTTGTGGGAGACGACTTGGATGAGCCAGCTTATGTTGAGGCCAGTACCTAAAGAGTTAGGAACCCTGTTCATAAGTGCCGAATCTGGGTATTTTAAGTGTTTTACACAGTTTTGTGTGTGTTTTAACTGTGTTTATTGTTAGAGATGCTCTTTGTTGCATTTTGAAAGAATAAACCCATGTATGTTTAATCCCTAAGGCTGCGTCCATACAAAGGCAGACTGCGCGGACATGTATGCACGCTGAGCGGGCATGTCTGCACGCTGAGCGAACAGACTGCCTTAAGGCAGTGTTCACATACATGCGGCGTATGGGCGCATCTGCACGAAGGCAGGAGGGGGCGCGCGATGCGCGAGAAATAAGTTAAAACTGATTTCTCAGCGCGACGGGGCGGTCACGTGAGCGGTTCGCCCAATGAGGGCGAACCAGTTCCGTGACATCAAGAAGCCATCAGGAGCGTCAACAAGTGACAAAGAGCTGTAGCGCGAAACACGTTCGAGTATCACATCTTTTCTCCTGATGTCGTCAAGATAATAAAAGGTTCGTGGACCCCCCCTTTGTTATTTACTTGCTCTCACAGTGCTCCGCATTTTTCCTACTTGGATCTTCTACCAGCCCAAGAATGAACCCAAGTGTTTTTTCATTCTACCTTGGGAATTTTTTTTTTCATAGTGTTTTAATAGTACAGATGCTTGTGTATGGTATTATGAGCTGGGGACTTCCAGGTCCATGGTTCCGACTGCCCATATGGCTACCAAGCTTGCTGTCACCAAGTGTGCTCGGGTCCAGGACATGAAAGCCTCAGAAGGTGTAAAAACCATTTGGGCAGCGGAGATAGCCTCAAGTACTCACGTCATAGGACTACCATTTGCCCAGACCAGACTTTGAGGAGCCTAACTTCGCGGGTGGCTTCTGACTGACAGGTGGCAGAGGTGCCATGTTGGCGCATGCTCTTGTCCGAATCCATGCTTGCCCGGCTTAGATAGACTGGCAACGATCTGATTGGCTGGTAGGATTTCTCCCACGCTCGGATTGGCTGGAGTATTTCATGAATGAAGCTGAAATACTATAAGAAATCCAGCAGCCAACTCGGTCGAGAGATTGTCACAGATTCTAAGTGCCAAGACAGCAGCAACAAATTTGAAATCCCAAAAAGATCCTCAGAGAGAAATAGCAGCGAGCCGGTTTCAAAAATTTCAAGGTCCCACTTTTCGGGGCCAAGTTCTGAGAATAGAACGTAGCGGTCGCAGCTGGGATTACAAGCAGAAAAGAGTACCAGTACGTTTGGTATGTATGCCCCGACTCCTTGCACAGATAGCATCTGACCTCCAGGTGAGAGTAGAGGAGGGTGAGAGAGGAAGAGGGGGGTAAATGAGGAGAAAGGGGGTGAGAGAGGAGGAGGAGGGGATGAGAGGAGGAGGCGGCATGAGAGAGGAGGAGGGGTTAAAGAGGAAGAGGGGTTAGAGAGAAGGAGGAGGGGTGAGAGATCGTGGGTGAGAGATGGGGTGGTGAAAGAGAGAAGGTTGAGAGAGAGGAGGGGAGGTGAGAGAAGAGGGGGCTTGAGAGAGAGGAGCAAAATTGAGAGAGAAGAGGGGGTTGTGAGAGATAGGAGGGGTGTGAGAGAGGAGGATGGGGTGAGAGTGGAGGAGGGGGTAAGAGTGGAGGAGGAGGGGTAGAGGGAGGGGAGGTGAGAGTGAAGGGGTGAGAGAAGAGGAATGGTGATAGAGGATGAGGGAAGTGAATGAGGAGGTGGCTGAGAGGATGAGAGAGGAGGAGGGGGATGAGAAAGGAGGAGGGCGGTAACAGGGGTGGCGAGGTGAGAGAGAGAATGGGGATAGAGGGAGGGGAGGTGAGAGAATAGGAGGGGAGAGGGAGGGGGGTGAGAGAGTAGGAGGAGAGGTTAAAGAGGAGGAGGGGTGAGAGAGAGGAGGTGAGTGAGAGAAATGGGGGTGAAAGAGAGGGGGTTGAGAGAGGGGAGAAAGGGGTTGAGAGAGGGAATGGCGGGTGAGAGAGTGGGGTGAGAAAGAGGAGGGGGGGAGAGAGAGAAGGGAGGAGGGAGTGTGTGACAGAGGAAGAGGAGGGGGAGGGAGAGTATGAGGAGGGGCTACGAGAGAGAGGAGGGTGGTGAGAGAGAGGGGTTGAGAGAGAGGAGGGGGTGAGAGAGGAGGTGGCAGGTGAGAGGGTGGGGTGAGAAAGAGGAGGGGTGAGAGAGAGGGAGGAGGGAGTGTCTGACAGAGGATGAGGAGGGGGAGAGAGTAGGAGGAGGAGGGGCTGCGAGAGAGTGGAGGGGGGTGAGATAGGAGGAGGGTGAAAGGGGGGGTGAGAGAGAGGGGGGTTAGAGAGAGAGAGGAGGGCAGGTGAGAGAGAGAAGGCTGGAGGATGGGTGAGCGAGAGGAAGAGGGAGAGAAACAGAATGAGGGAGGGGTGAGAGAGTGGATAGGGGAAAGAGAATGAATGAGGTGAATTGGCGGGTTGGGAAAGAGGTGAGAGCGGAGGGGGGCGAAAGAGAGAAGGAAGGAGGGAGGGCAAGAGAGAGGATGAGGAGGGGGAAGAGAGAGGATGAGGAGAAGGGTCTGCGAGAGAGAGGAGGGGGTGAGAGAGAGGTAGGAGGGTGTAAGAAGAGGGCGGTTGAGAGAGGAAGGTGGGTGAGAGTGGGGGCTGAGAGAGAGTGGAGAGAGAGGAGGCAGGAGGGAAGGGCTTAGAGAGGTTGAGGTGGGGGGAGGGATAGGAGGAGGGTTGTGAGAGAGGATGAGGGGGTGAATGAAGAGGAGGTGAGTGAGAGCAGGAGGACGGAGTGAGAGAGGAGATGGGGTGAGAGAGAGGAGGGGGTGGGAGAGAGGAGGGGGTAATGGGTGGGTGAAAGAGAGGAGGTTGAGAGAGAGTAGAGAAGGTGAGAAAGTGGAGAGGGGAGAGACAGTATGAGGGTGGGGTGAGAGAGTGGAGAGGGGAGAGAAAGTGGAGGGGGTGAGAGTGGAGAGGGTGAAAGAGAGAAGGGAGCAGGGACGGTGAGAGAGGATGAGGAGGGGAGAGTGTATGAGGAGGGGCTGTGATAGAGAGGAGGGCGGGTGAGAGAGGAATGTGGGTGAGAGAAAGGGGGGTGAGATAGAGGAGGTCAGGTGAGGGAGAGAAGTTATGAGGGAGGGTGATAGAGAGGATGAGTAGGGGAGAGAGACAGGATGAGGAAGGGGTGAGAGAGTGGAGGGGAGAAGAAAGAAGATGGGATGAGAGTGGAGGGGGGTGAAAGTCAGAAGGGAGGAGGGAGGATGAGAGAGAGAATGAGGAGGGGGGAGAGTATGAGGAGGAGGGGCGCTGAGAGAGAGGAGGGCGGGTGGAAGAGGAGGGTGTGAGAGAGGAAGGGGGTGAGAGATCAGGGCAGGTGAGAGGGGGGCTGAGAGAGGGGAGAGACAGGATGAGGAGGGGGCGAGAGATAGAGAGAGGGGGGTAGTTCCCGTTTCCAATTTATTTTTCTGCTGATCTCTATCAAACCAACCACTATGCAGAATGCGATCTCCCCTAGACAATGAACATATAGAATATAATGTAGCTACTACATCATGAGGTCCCTAGAGTGTCTGACTCCATAACATGGTAAAGCAACACACACACACAAAAAGTGGGGGGTTTGCTGCTTTAGTAAACATAAAAAAAATCACCACAATATTTTCATTCATTCAAGTATTCATTCACTTATTGCCCCATCCATCTGTTGTGTCACAGTCTTTGTTGAGGTATTAAGCAAACCTACAGTATGGGCTTAAGTAAAAACAACCAGTTACGAGTAGAAGAACCCTCTAACATAAGATCTGTGCCTTATATACCTTCCCTTTTCAGTGCATAGTAAGATATACTGTAGAATGGAGTCCTTGATTGTGTCTTGCCATGAGCTGGACTCGATCTTACAAATACTGTATTACACTATCCTTTTCCTAAATGGGTGGAGATATGTGACAATGGTTATAGATTTATTGTGATTCAGAGGTAACCAGTGCTGCTCATTCTTTGTGACCTTGGAAAGTCACCCCTGCATCCACTTTGTTCTGCCACCCATGAGATGAAACAAGTCCACAACGGAACAAAAATTACATTTTAGTTGAAGCATCCAGATTGGTAACTCTATTGCAATGCATGAGACTGTTGACAGACCTTCTTGTAATGGTCACATAACAAAATTATATTTTTCGTTTATTTTTCTCAGTGCTATTTATAAAGTGCTTTACCTTTTTCCCCAGAAACCATACATTACTTACGAAATCATACAAGATTGCTTCACACATGGGAATGCTGGATCTTGGTAACCATGGAAACTGCATTAGCATGGCAACTGGAAAGGGTCTGTGAAAGAGACCAGGGTGCATTGTGGGATAAATGCCACAGAGCAGCTGGTTTTCCTTGAATGTACAATAAGGAGAGCTGAACTGCTTAAAAGGTTGAAATATAATTGCTATTAAAATATGTCAGTGATGTAAAACTTGTTGTTACTTGTAGCTGCAGCAACCATAAAAGCAGTAACCTTTTTATTATTGTAGAATCTGCATTGTTGCCGTTACTGAAGACTCAGTAGAGATGATTATTTTGTGTTATATAATACAATGTATGTTGTCCTTTACAGGAGAAATAATATATAGTCAGGTAGGAGAGTATTAAATATACTGATATGTAAACATTAGGAAAATGGTATTCATGCAACAAAGAGTTTACACTAATGAACATGTAAGCAAGAACATATATTCAATTAAAAATATAGTGAAATTGCCTTTAAGAGAGAGGGTGTAGGCAAATACACACATACAAAATTGAATAGGCACAAGGGAATCCAAAATAAGACATATAATCAAGTCGTGAATTGAAAGAATATAAATAATATTATATACAGATATAGCATGGCATTGTTACCAGGATATCCCCTTATATCATAATTTACAGTAGAATATCATAGTTTCCATAGGATTCAGTGACAGTGTTAGTGCAGAATATCAGAATACTGTATATTCTACCCTATCACACCAGATAGAACAATGAAGCTTGCTACATGTGTACGTAGCACAGCCCTTAATCATTGGAGGTATAACATGCAGGGCTAGAGATGGAGGAGGGAGTGCTGGAGTTCCAGAAACAGCACAGGACCGCACCACTGCTCACACCAAGGTAGGGGGGAGGGAGTGTGCGTCTGTGGATAGATGGGGGATGCACGTGTGCGCGCGCAGGAGGGTCTTACCTTATGCAGAGCGGCCGACCTTCTGCAGTGTCACGTTGCCATGACAACACATCGTCACAATTCACTGTGACGTTATGATGCTGCAGGATGAGGAGCCATGCTGTCGGCATGCCGCCTTGGGCCCCGCCAAAGGTTAGGCTGGCCCTGAAGTGCTTATGATGGAGAAAAACATGTTCTAAGATCAATAATACACCTTAACATAGCATGACTTGGGGCTCTATGCAGTAAGCGCCGAAAAAGTCCTCTCGCCAAGTGTTCCTTGTCGGCATGATTGTGCCGATTTTCCCTCGCCTTATGCAATAAGTGCCGAATCCCTTCCAAATCAAGCCGTAAACATTTGTTCCCACTCTGCCGATGATTTGCCGATCACACACAGGTGTATCGGCGTGCATGGTGAGGTGGTGTGAGGTTCGCCAATGAAACTTCTTGCTGAATCTGCCGAAGCAAGCATGTTTTTTGATTGAGCGGCCCATTTAAAGGCAGTGTGTATTTTTATTCATTCTCTGTGTTGTTGGGAGAGAGAGAGAGAGACACACAGAGCTGGGCGATTTACATATTTCATATTGACTGAGAGAGTTGTTGTGTATTGTGAGAGGTTTGTCCTGTGTTGTTTTGTTAACATCTTTGTCTTGTTTTCACTTTGTAAGTGTTCAGTGCGATTGTCTTTAAATTTCTTTTCTGCTCTTTGTGAGTGCTATAGGTATGGCCGAAAGGCGTGGGAGGAGTGATGCTGGTGTGAGTGGTACTGGTAGTCGTGTGAGTACGCGTCTCAGTGAATGTAGGATTCAGGGGAGTGCTGTTGCTGCGAGTGGTGTTGCTGGGCGTGCGAGTGGTGTTGCTGTGAGTGCGAGTGCTGCTGGTGGCTCTGTTGCTGGTGCTGCTGGGGTGTCTGTTGCTGGTGCTGATGGGGTGTCTGTTGCTGGTGCTGGTGGGGTGTCTGTTGCTGGTGCTGCTGGGGTGTCTGGTGGTGGTGGTGCTGCTGGGTTGTCTGGTGGTGGTGCTGCTGGGGTGTCTGGTGGTGGGGTGGTTGGTGGTGGGCCACTTTTGGAGTCTCTTCCATTGGAAGGAGAGTCCAGTCAGCAGCAGCCAAGCTCTGTGGCTGCACGTGGTCGGAGGAAACGTGTGGAGCGGCCACGTAATCCTCGTTTCAATGAAGAGGAAAACAGAGTTCTTGTCACAGGGATTTTGGAGCACTATGATTCTCTGTATGGGCATTTACTAGGTAAGTCTATCTTTGCATTGATTGTTTAAAGACATGTTATCCTATCTCATGCGAGATGTCTTAATATCAAACTATTATTCTCTAATATCTATCAATTAAAGTTAATTGTTATACACATAATCCTTCATGCTTTATAACGACCATAACAATCAGTCTAAAAAGTTTGCCAAAGTTCATACAATATTCATGCAAGCTTCCTTAGATTTGTATGTTTCCACGTAAATGCTCATGTGGTACATATATTCAACCTAAACCAGCATGTTTGGTATCTCTTGGAACAGGTAGCAGTTTAGGAAACTGCTCGTTTTTCTAATAATAATTAACGTCATATATTTTGTATGTATTTCAAGGGCGGACAAGTTCAGCATCAAAAAAAGAAATGTGGGATCAAATAACATTGGCTGTGTCTGCATGTGGGAATCATGTCAGGGACCGGGCGAATTGTCGGAAGAGATTCAATGATATCAGGGCAAACTTAAAGAAAAAAGTCCAAGCACAACAGATGCATGCTTCTGCCACTGGAGGTGGGCCGCCAGCACAAGCTCTAATGTTAACTCCATTGGAGGAGCAGATGCGGGAAAAATTTCTTCCTGTCGTCGTGGAGAGTTTGCCAGGGGACAGAGATATCGGAATTTATTCGGCTCAATTTCCACCAGGTGACAAATGTTACTGTACTACGCGTGTCGTATGTTACAGTTCTTATCTATATTTCCGCTGAAACTTATAGTTTCTTCCCAATATAAGCATACCTACATATATCTGTATATATGTCTCTCTCTCTCTCTCTCTCTCTCTCTATCTATCTATATATATATTTATATATTTATATATAGTTGTCCTAAAAAAACAACAAAATATTATATATATATATATATATATATATATATATATATATATATATATATGTGTGTGTTTGGAAACATGTTTTGGCTCAGCTATCGTGGATGACATTATTATGAGTAAACATACACAACTTGACCTGCATGAAGGGATTATGTGTAATGATCTTCCAAATAACACACACTGCAACCTTCTACTTTACAAAGCATTCAACATCTTTGCCCTATAGTTGAAAGCTGAATGTATGTGTGAATCTTTTTACAAACAATGGGTTAACATGCATAATCACAGAGCACACCCGCACTCATTCTTTGTCACAGTAATGTATAACTTTGTTATACTGTGTCTGTGCACACAAATGCATAATTCCCTATTTCATGTATGTGTCGATACATATATACATATAATATATATATATATATATATATATATATATATATATATATATATATATATATATTAGTGATAATCTATGTTACACCTATAAACAGGCCATTACTGCCTAATCAAGTCTTGCATGAAATATTGAGCATTCAAAGGCGAACATAAATAATTTGCACAAACAAATTTCGTTATGTTTTATTAAAGCTCTTTTTTTGCTTCATGTAGTATAATGTGAGCATAAATAGGAACATGTACCATATGGTATTTAATTGTGTTCATATGTAGCTCACTTCATATTTTTATTTCGCTCATGTACCGGTGTGTAAAACCAGCTGCAATTAATGTGTAATCACAGCATAGAGGAGAACACAGGGGGTGGGGTTGGGCACCGAGCCAGATCACAGGGTGATGTTACGGTCAAGTCTTGTGGGACGGCTTACAGGTGGTAGAAGCAAATACAAGGTCAGGGTGGTGTCACGTCTTGGGGGAGGGACTACAGTTGTTAGAAGCTGACAAGGTGAACAGAAGTTCATCACATTCATTTGAAATGGTAATTATCTGAATACTTTCACCCACCAGTCCACTATATATTAAAACGTACGTTAGTCATTCGTTCACTCATATATTCTTTTAACGTTATAGATACGCCACCTTATCACACCAGTACCATCTGTGAGCGACACACTGCATGTGTTGCTGAGTGTCAGCCACATTGAGCGCTACACCTGCTTCTCTTAAATGTTCGGACAGATCTCTAAACACATTCATACACATTTCCACAATTAGGTGCTGAATTCTAAGCAGAGTCAACTTTGCTTTCATGGCAGTGATGTACATTATTCTAGTTAGATTACTACACAACATATGCAGTGTATGTACAACAGAACACTTAATTTTACAACGCATTCCTGCATGAACATTGTATGTTGTATGGTGTTTAAAATAAATGTGCCCATTAGGTTCACATGTACATTTATGTTAATATGGATAATATACAGATTGCCCTAACAGTATCATTGTGATTTCGTTATGTGATGCTGATATTTAGCCATAACTACTACCACTACAGATATTTCATTTTAATTATGTATACATGACAATTAAATTCTTATGTTATTCTTCTATATAGTTGTTCCTGCAGCTCCTGTGTCACCTGACACTGAACATGTCTCATCACCTGTCTCATTAAGGTCATCATCAAGAATGGAAGGTGAGTGTATGAGGTGCAGCACATATAATCTGTACATTTGAAGAATTTCATTTGCCATGCAAAATAAATGCCTTTCACATGTAATGAACTTCACATCAGTTATTGTCACTGAAGATGTAGTGTTTCCTGACAACATGTATTGTGTGTGTTTTAAAGTATCAGCTAGGAGTTGTGATGTTACAACAACCTTTAATTCATTCTTCTTTCACACTGAGTCGAAACATCATTGTTACTTCAAGCATCATCTTTTAATTGGACACAAATAATTAATTATGGAAACATGTTATGTGTTCCACTATGAGAACAACTATCATTATAGTGAAAACAAAGTGAAAGTTCCATGGCAGTTCATAATGTCTTTCTTTATTTGTAGAACCAGATGTTGCTGCTCAAGGACAAATTCACTCAAGTGACCATGAAGATGTTGACACTCCTGGATTAACACAGCATTCAAGTCCTCCTGCTCGTGACACATACTCAGCTATTGCAGCTTCTGAAGAATGAATCTTGGGTGAAGAAAATCGTCGCCATTCAGAAATGATATCAATGCTTGAAAGGATGATGTCACTGCATGAAAGGATGCATGAAAGGTCAATATCAGAAATGTCACAAATTAAAAAAATCATCATCCAAGTTCCTAAAGAAATCCAAAATGTAAACAGGACATTACAAGCACTAGTTCTGAATGTAAGCCAAGCAAATCAGTTTCGGAGTACAGCAAGAGAACAACAATTCCACTTTACCCCATCAGAGGATGGATCTTTACATGCTGCTACTTTTTCTCCAGAGTCATCAGTTCTACATTCCCCAGTTCTGGATGATACCGGTACAGTAGGTGCAAGTTCTGTGCAGGTCCCTGTCAACATCCAACCGCTTACATCTGTTCAAAATATGGAACCGACACCTACAAATGAGACACGCAAAAGAAAGTTAGGGCAACAATTACTTATAACCAGCTTTTGGAAGAAGATTAAAACACAAAAACAAGAAAGTGCTCCACCATCACTCTTGCAATGTTTATCAAGTGTTTCACAACTGCCACAGCCCACACCCAGTGCCCCTGAACTGCCAAAGCCCACACCCAGTGCCCCTGAACTGCCACAGCCCACACTTAGTGCCCCTGAAGTGCAACAGCCCACACCCAGTGCCCCTGAACTGCCACAGGCCACACCCAGTGCCCCTGAACTGCCACAACCCACACTTAGTGCCCCTGAAGTGCAACAGCCCACACTTAGTGCCACTG